>NC_136492.1:33302263-33524763 GCF_053919585.1 Euprymna scolopes
AACCATGATATTTGGTTTTTGTACGTTTCAATCTAATTCAAAAGATTATGTAAAATAATTTCATTAAATCAACAGTAGATTCTTTAATAAGACGTGTACACGTTCTACAAAAATGTTTCTGTTTAGAACACAATTGAACCAGGATAATTAACTGTTGTATTTTTAACTTTTGGTGAAGCTATTATTTACAAGTACTTTAATGCAATCAACAGTAGATTATTTACAGTGCTACGTTAACAACTATATAATGCACATTAAGTAACTGCGAGAAGGCAGGTAAGTTTCCATGATGAAACTGCAGGCGTGTTCTACGTTTAGAGCAATCAATCAATACAGTTGATTAATAAATGAGCGATTTCACAAGTTTCAATGAAAAATAAAAGGATGGACGGTAAAATACTTGTTGACCCTCATTGAGTCCGGAGAGACGTTGGTTGTCCTGATTGTATATATATATATATATATATATATATATATATATATATATATATATATATATATATATATATATATATAGTTTTAAATATAATGGGCGGAAGTCTCTCGAGGGCTCTTGTAGCTATCTCATCAGGAGAAAATCGATAGCGTAAACATTATAATACTATGTCGAAAGTAATATATATATGAAAAATATATATATATATATGAAAAATGTTTTCATATTACTATAAAAATTTTCGCAAATATTACGTAAGTATGAATCATGTAGAAAACTGAATTAATATAATTACTCATAAACTAAAAATGATCATACCATAGAACAAACGGAAAAAAACTAATGCGGAATTAATTAAAATGAATAGTTAAAACAGAGCAAATTAGCTTTTGCTTGCAAATGCAATTCCGGGACCTATATATAAAATTTTATTTACTTTTTAAAATAAATAGAAAAAAGGTATTTAATATGCATATCAATAGACAAGGTACCAAATTTAAAGGGGTATATATATATATATATATATATATATATATATATATATATATATATATATATATATATATATATGCCTTGGTACTCCCAGGAACGTGCTGCCGCCATCGGAGACAGAAATCACTTTTTCCATAGCTATCAACGTAATAGATATATTATGACTAAAGCTGTTTTCAAGACTGCTCACAACAACTCTAATAGAGTAAGTAAAAATGCAAGAAAGCTATATGTTCAGTCCGTTAAATCCAAAACAGCTGAGCAGCGGCTTGGTTCCCACCAGTTTTGGCAAATAGCAAACATGATCCTTAACAAAAGCATGCGTTCTGTCCTAACCATCATCAATGAACCTGAGGTAATCTTGTCAGCATGAGACAAGGTCAAACTATTTGTACCGGACTTTGCAGCTAATTCTGCCCTATACGACGAAGGCCATCAAATTCCCGTATTTTCTTCTGTAACAGACAATACGTTTTGCAACATACAAATATCTGTACGTGATGTCGCCAAACTAATTCAGAACTTTGATTTCAGTAAAGCAACTGGCCCTGACAGCATTCCAATTATAGTGTTGAAAAAGCTCCAACCAGAACTTGCCACCCCCTATACTTAAAAAAAACAAACTGTTTAAGCGTTGCATTAAGGAGAAGTGCTTCCCAACACCCTGGAAAATCTCATCAGTATGCCCTGTATTTAAGAACTTGGGTTACAAGTCATCTCCCTTTTAGTACAGACCAATATATCTTCTGTGTGTCATGAGTAATTTGCTGGAATCCATATTAAATAAAGAAGTAGTCAGCATCCTCAGCAGAAATAACCTTCTTAGTGACATGCAATATAGTTTCCGTTTGCTAGATCTACAGCAGATGTGCTAACGGTTATATCTCATAGGATTAGTTAATCCCTCGACAAAGGCTTCTTTTCTAGGGCAATTGCTCTTGACATATCAAGGGACTTCGATAAGGTATAGCAAAAAGGTCTACTTCACAAGATTTCCAGCTACGGTATAACTGGAATTTTTTTAATTATTAAATGATTTCTCTCTGATAGGATCATAAGCGTAGTGGTTGATGGGCAGAAATAAGAGGTCCTCAGTATTAATGCTGGAGTCCCTCAGGGGTCATCCTGGTTCCAGGTCTCGTCCTGATCCACATCAATGATCTCCCAAAACACATACTTAAATCGTTGATATCTATGCTGATGACACGACCATCTATGGCACCACATCAAAGGTCGTAAACGACCAAGTTCTCTCTAATTCTTTTTCCTCTGATCTTGAGCGCGTGGTACAGTTGAGGCAGAGATAGCTGGTTACTTTCAATGCATTTAAAACCAAGCTCATATGTTTACATCATCAACGCTCTGATCCCCGTCTGGCATCAATTGAAATGGACGGCTCTCGTCTTGGGAACACTCCATGTTTCGACAATCTTCTGGACTTGACCTTTACTCCTGATCTGAAATGGAACAAGTAAATCAAGTATGTTGCCAAAGTCGCTGGAAAAATGGTGGGATCCTTCTATCGCTCCAGAACATATCAAACTGCTGATGCAATTCCCGATTTATATACAATGTAAGGACGTCCAAGGATAACGTACTGCTGCCACATCTGGGCAGGAGTTGCTAAAACAACATATCCTGCCTTAACAGAGTCCAAGAAAAAACATTCGTGTCTTAATGAGGGATGCCCATTTTCCTTCCCTGCAACCTCAAACCCACAGAAAAGACGTTGCGAGGCTTTCTTGTTTTATTTTTATTTCCATGGAAAGTGCTTGTCTGAGCTCCAGTCTCTGCCCCCTCGCCAATCTTTCACGAAAACACCCGTCTTGCTGATACCACTGTAAATAATTTTCCCCACTCGTTATCTGTGCCTAACTTTAAACGTAGGTTCAAGGAACAAAGCTTCTTTTTTAGAAGTGCACGCCTGTTGAACTCTCTTGTGTTTGCCTGTTTCCCACCTGACTACAACCTACATGTCTTCGAGTCCAACATAAACAAATTCCTGATAAAGCGCCTCCTTTAGTAAGACACTTCATCAAATCTCCATTACTAACATTTAACGATATTATCCCATTGATCACTGTACACGCAATAACCCTTATACCCGAGCAGCTTCCTGGCCTTGACAAGTGGTGACTACCATGTAATCTCTCTCTCTCTCTCTCTCTCTCTCTCTCTCTCTCTCTCTCTCTCTCTCTCTCTATATATATATATATATATATATATATATATATATAATAAAAAAGCCTAAATGTCAAAACTAATATACCTAAGGAATTCTTCAACATTGTACAACACTCTTTCAAATATCCACACAGAGTTAGTTCTATTTTCAATAAAAATTCAATCAGGATTTCTTATTCAATAATGCATAATTTAGCACAAATAATCTTAACATCTAATAACAAAAAATTAAATCAGCCCAAAAAATCCCTTTCCCAATTAAACCCAAAACTAACTGTAATTGTAATAACAAACATCTTTGCCCACTCAATAATGATTGCATCCATAAAGATGTTGTATATTCTTGCACTATTACTGAGATTCCACGCAATCCTCCCATAACACACACTAATATTTATTCTTCTTCCCATCCTCCATCTGATATAGTTACTAATCCAATACACCATTCGAGCAGCCCCTCCATCTACAACCATACAACTAGTAATAATGATGATGATAATAATAATAATAATAATAATAATAATGAGAATAAGAATATTTCTCCTTACACCCATCCTCACACTAACAACACTCATTACCCCCCAAATAGTTATCATGCAGACATTGCCCCACCATTTGTTGAACACTATGAACAAAATTCAAACTATTTGACTAATATGAATCAGCAAATTAATATTAATACCAGACTTCGAGCTTTTAATAAAGTACATACATATATCGGCGCTACTTCAACATTAATTAAGAAAAGAATATCAAACCACATTACTTCTTTTAACACCCATAATTCTAATAACAATCAAGGAACTTCTCTAACCACTTTAATTAAAAAAACTTAACTCTAACAATACTCCCTTCTCAATCAAATGGACTATTATAAAAAAGTTAAGTTTTATACTTCAGACTCTAAGTCATGTCGCCTCTGCACAACCGAAGCTATAACTATAATTATTTCCCCTCAATGTAACAATATAATCAATTCTAAAAATGAACTGATCTCTTTCTGTAAACATAAGTCCAAATTTAATTACGGCAATTTTGAAATTACACAGTTATTACTTTTACCCTTTATATAGATATATATAAAAAAGTTTTTCTTTAACTGTATCGTTTTTCTTCATACTTCTTAATACTTTATAATTTAAAATTCCTTTATTTTAATTATTTATCTCTTCTTTGCATGGCCGGTTATTTATCTGCATTTTCTGCTTTATTCTTTAAACTTTCCTATCTATTTATTATATCAATCTACCCACACTTTCATATCTTGTATGTATATTTACTTATATTTTACTATTTGCATTTACTTATTTTTCTGGCTTTTTCCTGAATTTGCAGATACCGGCCATCCTCTCCCCTAAAATTATTTATTTATTTTTTTTTATATTTTGTTTTTTATTTATTTATTCTTTATTTATTATTTAGTGTCTTCTAACAACTCTTGCTGACATTTTTTAAGTGATGACCTGTACATTTCAGTTGACCTATATTATATCTCCCTATATATTTTTTCGTGCCTTTAACATTTCCTGTCTGGATCATTTTGACATTTGTTTCCCTTACTTTTATATTTTATATTTAACTCTATCATCATTTTTTTTCTTTTTTCTCTCTCTCCTCTTTTTCCTCCCTGATCTTTCTTATTAATATTTATGCCTCGGAAGCAGAGTGAAAAGCATATCTTATTTTTCTTTTATTAATAATATTGGAAACTTTTTCCTTTTTTTCCTAATACGCACTTTTTGTGAATTATTCCATGGATTTCTGCCTTTGAATTATTATGGGCCATATTCTTCCAATTACGGAATTTCATTGGATTTTACTTGTGCAAATGGAAATTCTTTTAACTTTTTTGAAGTTACACATTTGGATTTTACCGTCATTGGATTATTTATCTTCCACCAGACTATCCATTTATGTGTAATCACTTTTTTCTTCGCCATATCCTCTCTGCTTTACTTGTTTTGTTTTCAAGTAAGATCTTTGACTTACTTATTCTTTCATCAAATACTTTTGCATGCAAAATCCGATCCCACATTTTGCTAATTCCTACCCTCTGATGAGAAGGAAAGTATTTCTTCGAAACTTCGCGGATTAAGGACTATCCACTTATCTAGTGTTTCCTTTTCAGATTAAATATGTTTTTAACTCATTTCAAAGTGTTTTAACATGCTTTATTAACTGTTTTCTCGTATATATATATATATGTATATATATATATATATATATATATATATATATATATATATATATATATATACTAAGTATCTGAAGCACAGTTAATTTTAATGCATACCGTAAGGGTAATCTTTCTAATTGTTAATTAGTTTCATGTGTTTTTATGTTGCCATATAAATATCCAGGTTTATCATCTCCAATTATTAGGGGGAGTTTTAAATTATCTATTACCGCATTATTCGCTGTGATAAGTTTGTTAACTTGAATTTTAAGATCATTAACAGAGCTTTTTTTGCCGTCCTTAAATTTTCTGGGATCATCCAAACTTGATTGGAGTTTACAAAAATATTCAGTTTTATACATATTATTTTTATCCCCTTTTCTAATAATTAAATTTGGGTGTTTTATAGTTCATTGGCAGCCTTTTATATATTATCAGTTAAAATAGTTTTAGATTTTTTAAATCTATTTTTCATAGCGTCAGCCCTAAGCATATCCTTATTGGGACCAACATTTAGTAATTTTTATATGGCTGATCTAGAAAACAAGGTATTTAATTTAATAGAGAAACCTTCTATTTACGTTCGATATATGTAGACGATATACTAATGTTTGCCAATAACACAGAGGAAATAGAATATTTTAATGGTATCTTTCAGAATAATTCAGTTCTTAACTTTACATATGAATTAAGTACTAATAATAACATTTCGTTTTTAGACGTTCTCATTAAGTCTAGTAGCGATGAATTTATCATCTCCGTTTTTAAAAAACATACATCCGTCAATTCCTGTATTTTAAATTTTAAAAGTGAATGTGTATTCCGCTATAAAACGAACATAATAAGGAATATTATACACCGTGCAAAGGTGATTTCCTCCAGCAAAAAATATTCTTTAATGAATTAAAAAATATAAAACAAGTGTTAGTGAATAATCAATTCCCTAACTCTCTTGTAGATACAGAAATAAAATTAGCCATTAGTAGTTTTAATCAAATTAGTAATATTCAAGAAAATTATGAACCTTTTAATATATATTACAGTAATCAGTTACACAAAAACTCAAAAATCGTTGAGAGTATTCTTAAAAATATAATCTGTAGATATGTGGCTCCAAAAAAATAATAAAAAAATAAAATGTATTATATATTATAAAAAAATACAGACAACAAGCCTTGTAATGAAAAACAACATTTCGCAAACAAATGACCTGTTGGAAAGGACCAGTGTAGTTTACAAATTTAGCTGCTTAATAGGAGAGTGTATCTCCATTATTAGTAGCTACGTCGGTTCAACAACTAACACATTGTCGCGAAGATTGACTCTCCACCTCTCTGACTCTAGCTGCATATCATAACATTTGAAGGAGCATGGCTGCCAACATTCGGAATTTCGAAGCATTATGGTAGAAAATACAAGAGTATTGCAGAGTGAGAGAAATGTAAATAGTCTAAGAATACTCGAAGCATTGTACATTAAAACAAAGAAACCTCAAATAAATAATATTAATTATGAGTGCAGCCGGAACATTTCGAAATGTTTGGGATAAATGTTTGATAATGTATATATGTGTTTGTATATATAAATGTGTTTAATGTATGTAAAAAACAAAAAGTCCGCCCATTTAATTTGTAACAAATTACCACGTGACTAGGAAAAAATATGTATATATAAGTAAATTAAAAAACAATCCCTACATTTATTTCTACAATATGCCTGAGGATGATAGAAGTACTTCTCTCGAAAGCGCTCGCGATTATGGATCCAACATATACAATTTCGAGAAAAACACAAAAAGGACTATTCGGAGATTGGAGAAGATAAAAAAGAAAATTGTAAAACAAAATAATTCCGTGCTATTCAATAATATTTGTCTAAATTAATAAAATATGTAAAAAAAAAAACAATTTAAAAAAGTATTAAAACATTTACTTTCAAAAAGGAAGAACAAAATAAGTATATATATATATATATATATATATATATATATATATGTGATGAAAATTATGGAATTAGTATTCCTACAAAATAGAAAAATAAAAAGGAACAACCGTATTATGTGTTCATCAACGTTTCGTCTTTATTTCGGGATTTCCTCTGGATGAATGAAATTAATAAAACAAAAAATACCAGTACAACATATTTGAGCACGTGAAACATTTTCAAATATTTTTTACTGGTATTTTTTGTTTCTTAATCTCATTCATCAAGAGGAAGTCTCGAAATAAAGACGAAACGTTGATGAGCACATAACACGGTTTGTTCCTTTTTATTTCCCTATATATATTTGTATGCATAAAAATGTATTTATAAATGTATATATATATATATATATATATATATATATATATATATTGAAAATATATATTTTATATACGTATACATATATACATATGTATAGACATATATATATATAAACATACATATAAGTATCAATATATATATATATATTTATAAATATATATGCATACATATATGTACGAGGGGCGTGCAATAAGTAATGCCCCTGAACACTTCCCATAGCAGTAGAGCAACGAAACTTGGCCCATTTATTAGTCTTTCTCTACATAGGAACTAGCCAGAGTTATGCATTTCTCCGATCGTTTGACGCAGCTCTTGAGACCGTTTTTGTAGGACACCCCAATTTGCTCCTCCAACAACGACGTGACTTCAGAAATCAAGCCTGCATCATCTGGGAAACGCTTCCTTTTCAAAAAAAACTTCAGTGCTGAGAAGAGGTGAAAGGCAGAGGGTGCAAGATCAGGAGAGTAGGGCGGATTTCATAACCATACGCCCGTGCTTCGTATCTGGCGACATGCTAGTTGAGGTCCGGAGTGTTGTCCTGTAGGAGGATGGTACCTTTGCTGATCTTGCCCCGCCTCTTGATTTTGATAGCTTGCCTTAATTTTCTCAAAGGTGAAGCATAATAGGCTCCTGTAATTGTGGTAGCCTTTGCCAGAAAATCTGTCGTCACTACTTTGTCCTGGTCCCAGAAGACTGTGAGCATTACCTTGCCAACGGAGGGCTGCACCCTTGCCTTCTTTGGAGGTGGTGAGTCCAAGTGCTTCCACTCCACTGACTGGGCCTTGGTCTCTGGATCATAGTGATGGACACAGGTTTTGCCCTGTGCAATCAGTCTTTTGAAAAACCTTGACTCATCTTCTTGGCACATCTCCAAATTTATCCTCGTGCATTCGACGTGTTCTCGCTTCTGGAATGGTGTGACCAACCTAGGAATCCATCGGACAGACACTTTATGCATATGCAAATAGTCATGAATGATAGTTTCCACAGACTATGTACAAATCTTTACATATTGGGTTATTTGGCGAATAGTAATGCGACGATCTTCCAAAATGGCAGCCTCAACTTGACTGACAGATGTCTCATCAATGGCAGTAGGGGATCGATCAGTTCTGAAAGCTGTTTCTACAGACTTCCTGCCATATTTTAATTCATAATGCCGGCGTTTTACAAGGTCATATGATGGGGCATTATTATCATAAGTTTCTTTCATTTCATGAAAAGTCTCCTTTGGTGTGCCTCCTTTCAAATACAAAAACCGGATCACTGCTCGACATTTAACAGGCTCCATTTTACACTTGACTCAGTTCAAACACCTGTAAAACAGAAACCACAATTAGTTCAGAGCTGTAATTTGCCACATAACCGTGTAGATATATAGATGATTGCACATGCAAAATTTCAGCTAGATCAGACAAATGAAAGTGGGCCAGGGGCATTACTTATTGTACGTCCCTCGTATAAATATCTCTATATATGTATAAACATATATATGTATATATATATATATATATATATACATATATATATATATATATATGTGTGTGTGTGTGTGTGTGTATGTATGCATAAATATATGATTAGATTTTTTTTGGAAAAGGAATCCAGCAGAGTGCTAAATTAAAAGGAAAACATCCACAAATAAGAGCATATTTATATTTTGTATTTATATTTTTAAATTTTTTATTTTATGTTTATTATGTTGGGGACAAAAAGTTGTTAGATGAGACAATTCATTTGTACCGTCGGTTTCAAGCCCGATAATTAGGACCGTTTTATAAACAGTACCAATGACGTGTCAGGACACAAAATATTTTAAATAATAATATCAATAGAATAACAATGTCTATCTTTAGCAAGGACTATTATTGACCGTAACTAGTTTACACTCTTTTAGAAATTTTCATCTCTATATTTCTCGTTTAAAGATTTTCTCTTCTGAAAGAAGTTTAAAAAAATGTAATCCAAAAAAGTTATTTTAAAGTTTTTGGTTAAAAAATCCGAGTTTCTCATTATTCAGACCTGTATTACAACAAAGGGGGGTTGCAAAAAATGAGTTGTGGTGTGAGGAGAAATACAAAAGCAACAGATAGAATATTCACTCTTTAATGATACAAAGAGGGGGTTGCAAAAATGAGTTATGGTGTATGGAGAAATACAAACTGAAACAGAGAGAATATTCAGACCTGTTATAATACAAAGAGGGGGTTGCAAAAATGATTTGTAGTGTGAGGAGAAATACAAACTGAAATAGAGAGAAGGAGAGTTTTAAAATATAATCTTAAAAAGATAAGATACAACTTAGAAAATCATTTAATCCAAGGCATGAAAATTGTTAAACACATTGTTTTTACTATAAGCTTTTAAACTAAAGGTACAAGATTCAATTTGAAATTTATTTAAATTCAAAGTAAACTTTTATAAATTTTACAAAGTAAGGTATAAAAATTTAATTCAAATTGAATAAAAAAATTACCTTTTCTTTAACAATTTTCATACCTTGGATGAAATGCTTTTCTAACTTGTATATATATATATATATATATATATATATATATATATATATATATATATATATATATATATATATATATATATGTATAAATATGTATAAATATATATATATGTATGTATAAATATATATATATATATATATATATATATAGTGGGGGTGATAAGTAGTTAAATGGAGTAATCCTAATCTTATAAATACAAGACTGATAAATTAAAAAATAAAAAATGTATCCATTTTAAATGTGGAAATTGATGAATCGCACAGGTAAGAAATTCATTTTTACAGTATGAAAAGGTAAGTAATTGCAATTAAGAATAGGAAAATGGATCAAATGTTTGTAACATATCTTCTTCTTAAGATTAAGGGTGGTGGTGTTTGATCAACACTGCTGAGGAGCCATGATGTAATATACTGTTTTGTTTTCAATCCCCGAAACAGCGTTTCATGGTAAACAACTGATGATCCATTGAAAAATAAATTATGGGTATTATAGTAAATTCGAGAGTGAGTTGGTGCAGTGATTGCAGGCGATTAAATGACTTACTGACTAGATGATAAACGACTGAGGAAACATATTTTTTTATAGTTTTAAAGGTTAAAAACTTCAAAGACTATATATATACATATATGAATATAATATATATATATTCATATTCTTGTCTATTTGTTTGTTCCCAATTTGATTATTATATACAGAAGGTCCGTTAGTTTAGTATTTCATTTATTTCTATATATAGTATGCTTCTTTAAAAAGTATACGATTAAAAGTTCACCTTATTTCTTTATTATATTAAGGAAAATCGATTGTGCTAAATAGTTTTATGTTAGTTTAAGGTTCTAGCGAAAGAGTTTTTAAAATGTTCTATTCAATATTGTTATTTCATCAACTCTAAATAACAATTATATTGATAATATATTTAATTGAAATTATTTGTAATTATTACTTGCCAGATCGATTTTTTAAACGAATAGAATTATTTACCCTGATTAGTTTTTTATGTTCAGAATTGCGAAATATTAAATAAAACTTCCTCAAAAAATCAATTTGGTAATCGCAAGACTTTTCTAGCGTGCAAAAATAATTTCGTGTATACAGAAAGATGGTTTACTTTATTTTTAAATATTTTATACTCTTGTATAATTTGACCCGGGAATTCATGTCAATCAAAAATAACAAAAATCTTCCTATAAAGGACTGAAAATATTTATACATATTTTATTTTATATATGTTGCTTTAATTTTTTTCTTTGCAAAATATTTATCCACAAAAGTTTGTGTTTTTCCTTCAAGAAAAGATTAAATTTTTACTTTTTTAACCGTTAATTCTTAGATGTAAGTAGAGGGTTTTTTAAGACTTTTTGTTCAGTCAAGTTTTTTAGGTGGCGGCACAGAACTTTCACATATATATTTTCAAATAGAAAATACGTAAAATATGTTTACTAAAACATAAATTGTCAGATGAGAGCACTGGAAAAAATGTTCTTTTCTTTTTTTCAGGAAAAATTAATATCTTTATTTTATTTTATTTTATTTTTTTACTGCTGTCTATTGCCGGTAGAAGAACTTTCTCGAGATAAGGATATTTCCTTAGGAATCTTTTACTTCGGTCGACTGTTGAACGGCCATCGACGGTAAAGAGGGAGGAGATAGAGTAAAGGAAATGTGTAAGTTTGCTCCGATATAATACCGCATTCCCTTCGCATATTTTTACGGGTAGCCATTTCGGAAGCCCATAAATGCTTTTTTACTATTGTTAGAATCTCAACTGGTAGAGAGGGTATCATGTACTTATTTTTGGGGCGATTACATTTACATGTTTTTATCTGTTGTTTTATTTTTGAAATTGTTGTGTATGTGTATGTGTCTGGGTTGTATCGACGTTACCCACGATGAAATTGATCAATATCCTTAGTATAGTAGGTATGTTAAAACGGAAATTTATGTCGACGCGGGCAACGCCGGGTACCGATGCTAGTAATAAATTATTAAGCATAGAGCACAAGATGAAACTTAAATTTTATTTCAGATTACATGGTGTAGAGTATCTGAAATTAAAATCATAAGATTCATGACAATACCTTAATCTACTGATATGACCATGTTGAAGATTTTTACTAACGTATATAACAAGCTCTTCCAATTGTAACGAGTATAAAAAACATGTACGTAATGCCACCCAGGAATGTATCAATGTTCAAAAAGTATGTGTCAGATAAAGTGTGTGAATGTACAGTTTCTTTCTTTGAAAAAGAATATAAACAGTCGACCAAACATTTGTCAAATGTAAAATACTAATGGAAAATGTTGAAGATACGTCATGTAGAGAAACAACGATGGTTTATGGAATCACAGTATAGAACACACGCACACACACACTCATATATATATATATATATATATATATATATATATATATATATATATATATGTGTGTGTGTGTGTGTGTGTGTGTGTGTGTGTGTGTGTAGGTTTGTTTATTTCGATGTTTTCCGTTTGATTCTTAGCGTACATACATTTCTGATCTGTTAGTATAACTTGCGCTTTTAAAAAAATCTGTTCTGCCGATATGTCAGTTTTTTTTTTTAATTTTTACCATTATATATTAGGTTGGTGCAAATAAAATATCGTTTTTTATCAGATATATATACGCCAAAAACGACATTAATAAAAATATGATGAAAACCTTTAAAAAAAACCCACAATTGTTGATTGCTACACTCTTTTAAATATATATATATATATATATATATATATATATATATATATATATATATATATATATATATATATAAAAGTAACAATATCTGTATTTTTGTCTTTCTGAGAAACGATCTCTACCAAACTTTTCTGTTAACTTTTAGTCTACTGATTTAAACCTTTTATATAAGTTTTGGATATGTTGAAATATTCGAATAAGCCGTTAACTAAAAATAATAGTTGAGGAATAAATGCGGGAATAAATTGGAATTGGGCCGGCAGAAGTCGACGTTAAGTTTCCCTGTACACACGCGCAAATATGCATTTATCATTTAAAGTCGTTCTTTTACCTATATATTATACAATTGGCGGTAGCTCAAACCGTAAAAACTACGGCTGAAACGCTACGTCTTTTGGTTTCGATTCTAACTGATGGCACTTTCGCCTGCGACGAGATCTTGAATTTCTATTACTCCATGTTTTTTAAGTTTTTATCGCGATGTTCCCATTATATGCTAAATCAAATCTCTAAAGAACATGTTTCTTACTTCCTTTTACGCACTTTTGTTTTCAGATAATTTAAACGCTTTTCATCGGAAAAAATGTTAAATAGAAATTTCTGCTTCAAAGATTTAGACTGTTTAAAAAATACTTATACATACACCGAGCATGTGGAAAAGCGTCATGATGAGGAAATGCATATGACGAAAGAGAAATACACACAAACACGTATATAAGATTGAGGAGTTAAAAACAATAGTTGCTATTACTATTAAATCTGTGACTGCTTATCACGTCATTTGAGGATATATTTGAACACTAATAAAACAGACTTGAAAAAGCCAGGAAATAAACTGGTTTTACTCGTGCTTCAGACGCCTCCATATGCACATATGTGATCTTTCATACAAACGCATTTCCGGTTAAAACATTGTTTCGAACTTTCATTTTAGAAATTAATATAAATTCCAAAACAATATGTAAAATAATTCATACACAAATGAATGCAAGAAACCTTACACGGCTTTGTGTAGATTAAGTATCACTACACAGTTCATGAATCAACGGAAAAATAATTGCAAGAAAAGCATGGAGGAATTGTGATTTATTAAGGATCATTTAACAAACGCATTGACTTCTATCCCAACAATCATCAATGGACCTGAGATAATCTTCTCAGCATTAGACAAAGCTAAACTCTTTGCCAAGAACTTTGTAGCAATTCTAATCTATGCGATTAGAACCGATAAAAATCCCGTATTTCCTACTTCATCTAAAACCACGCTATGCGATATACATATTGATGTTATATGATTCGTTATGTTACCAATCTTATCAAATAAAACCACGCTATGCGATATACATATTGATGTTATATGATTCGTTGTGTTGCCAATCATATCAAATACATTGATTTCAGTAAAGTCTTTCGCTCCGATAGTATACGAATTGAAGTGCTCAAAAGGCTTTAATCATAACTAGTCCCCATACGTGCAAAGCTGATTTAATGTTGTCTTAAAGAGAAATGCTGCCCAACACTTTGGAAAACTTCATCAGTCTGCCCCGTATTAAAAATCCGGAACTTGCTCATCTCTCTCTCTCTCTCTCTCTCTCTCTCTCTCTCTCTCTCTCTCTCTTTCTCTCGGTACAGACTAAGTATTCACCTGTGCGTCATGAGTAAGTGACTAGAATCTGTGTTACACAGAGAAGTGATCAACCACCTCAGCAAAAACATGCATTGCCATGCAGTAGTTTCCGTTCTGCCTGATCTAAAGCTGATGTGCTAACAGTACTACTCACAGTTTTGGTGAATCTCTTGACTGCACGGACTTCGTTTCTAGAGCAATTGCTCCTGACATATTGCAACGGGTGAAGACTCCAAAGTGTTGACCGGTAGGTAATTGTAATCCTTCGGGACATCCAAGAATGTTCAGTAGCTCTTGATCGCTTATTCGATGGCGGGCTTTGATGGACGATTCTTTTCATGCATTCCTTCACTAGTGGTCCATAAGTAGAAAAAAAAAACAATAAAAAAATTATAATAAAAAAATAGGAAGAAAAAATCAAAATAAAGAAAACAGGTCATAATCACCAGAGCAATAGAAGTGTCACAGGCCGCAGTCAAGACCAGCGTTAGGTTTGTTGTCATTTTACTGCTTTCTCTCGCCTGAAAAAAATCATATGAAATAGACGGGTTCGTTAGATATCTGAGTCACGAATCCTGTAGGCAACAAAAAGATAAACCCACTCGTAAAGGCTTGTTTTCATAAAGATTAATTATTTAATAAACTTGTGATTACAATATTTACGATTATACAGCACAGTTAAATCAAAACAAAACGTTTATTTTTTTGAAAAATGTTTTGCAGTCATGTAAACAGTTAGAAAAAAAAAATATTGCGACGACCGATTGTTCCTTTTTCCTTTCTTTCTTTCGGTCAGTGGGCGGTGTGTAGCGTAAGTTGATAGGCGGTTCAAACTCACCCCTTACAACAACTGCTCTCTACCACAATTAAACTGCCAAAACTCGCTCCTGCATACATTAAGTAAATACATACATACCAACGTAAACAAATTCCTAATGAACCGCCCCCTTAAGTAAACAATTCATCAAATCTGTACTTGCAATAACACTTATCCCTGAGTGGCTTCCGGGCCTTGATAAGTGGTGACCACCGTATAAAAAAAACCTTCTTTTAAGAAGGAGACGGGCTGAGTTTGACGTGATCTGGGTTTCATTCAGCTTTGTAGCGTCAAAAATTGTATTCACCCTGATTGACAATTTGAAAAAAATCACGTGTGCATTTTAATTAAGTAATTTTCCATCAAAAGCATTTTACAAGGCGTAACCTTGAAACGTACACCTCGCGTTTACATTCACTTTGAAAAAAACTCAAAACAATAACTCACTACCATTTTTCGAATTACATTATTGGATTATCGAAATATTATTAGTATTTTCTATGTCGTTATTTTCATAGCAAGTGTTAAACTGAACTCCAATGTATGATCTACATTCGACAATCTTTATCAAAAAACACTTATCTTGCCATAATCAATTATTTCACCCACTTACTATCGGTGTCTAACATAAACGTACATTCCATGATCCTCTATAGAACTGCCCGCCTGTCGAATACTGTTCGGCAGGTTGGTTTTCCAGTTTACTACAATATGGTCGTCTTCTAGTATAATGCAAACAAGATCTTATTGAACCGTCTTCATAAATAATCTGATTATATAAAAAATTTCACTACAAGCGATTACGGCGCTACTGTCTCAATGTTTTCTGCTACTGTTCCAATGATACACCTTTAACCTCAATTAGACTCCGGCCATTTATATATGGTGACCAATTTTTACAAAATATTACAGATGCAAATGTTTATTACGTCATATTATATGTCATCGAAATTAGTATAACTCATTTAAACTAACTCATTGCAGTTGAAAACATTATTATCTGCTGACTGTAATGTCGAAATTATTATTATTTATTTCGAAGAATATGCTAAAAGCGGAAAGAAAAATTACAAAAAAAAAATGCAAGAGAATTATGTCGGTCAAGGCTTATTTAAATGAATGCATTTTCAGTTGACACCATTATTACTTATTTACTGTTAAGTCGAAATACGATGAATTTAAAAAAAAACGTAAAATTATTACGAGACAAAACATAACCTGTTTGGTTGATTAGAGATAAGTTTAACTAACGCGTATCACGTCAAAACATTTTACATACTTACTGTCATGTCGAAATTATTATAAATTCTAAACAATCAAGCCAAATGAATTAATGGAAAAATATGTCCAAGATAACGGCAAGGTGTTTGTGTAAATTAGAGACGCTTTAAGACAACTCATTTCAAGTAAAAACATTATTAGCTATTTAAGGGTCATGTCTACATTAGTATAAGTTTTTACAAATATTAAAACAAAAGTCAATAGAAATATAATTACAAAGAAGCCCAAAAAGTGCGTATTTAGAATTGTGATGTTTTAAACCAAGAGATTTTGTGTGGAAACTTTATTGCGTGCTATGACGAATTTAGTATAATTGAAACAATTATGGGAAATAATTACATAAAAAACAAGGTGTTCGTGCAAATTAACGATTATTTAAACTAACACATTTCAGGTGAAAATATGTACTGATATCGAAATTTGAATAAATTTCTTGCATTTATGTAGCATTAATAAATAAAGAAATATTTTTTAAATGGATGTTTGTGTATATATGAATCCTTTTAACTGATTATTTAAAGTAAAAACATTATGTAATGTCTAATGTATTTAAATTTTTAAAAAATATAGAAATGGAAAAATAATTATGAAAATAGAGAAATAATTACAATGGCGTAATTGAGTGGATTGGGATTTTTTTTATTTCAGCTGCAATCATTATAATATACTTATTATCATGTAAAATTAATATGGATTACAAATAATATTGAAATAAATTTAAACAAAAATAATTACAATAAGAATATTGTGTACTTGTGTAATTTAAAAATATTATGCAGGTGAAAACATTCTTATGTGTAATGATGCGTCCAATATAAATTCAACACATTATTAAAAAAAATTAAAAAACACATAAATAATTATAACAAAATATATGGTGCTTGTGGAGATAAACAACTATTTAAACTCACATATTTTCAGTGAAAACACTTTTTTGTAACGAGGCTGTCGGAAGGTGTATGAATTCAAAAACTTTTAAAATGAATGTATAAAAATTTACACGAAAATAGAGCGTGTTTGTGTAGATTCAAAATATTTAACTTTAACGCACCTCATGTGCAAACATAATCACGTACTTATCTCCATAACAAAAATAGCATTAATTTCCAAAGATATAGAAAATGAAAAAATATTGAAAAATAATTTAAAAAATAAATAGTATTTTTGGAAAGATTAGAAATTTTTTTTTACCATTGTTCAGAAAAAAACATTATGAAATATTGATTATCGTGTGGAAATTAACATATATGCATATATTATTTAAAATAAATGGAAGTAAACATATATGCTAATATTATTTAAAAAATAGAAATTAACATATATGCTAATATTATTAACAAAATGGAAATAACATATATGCTAATATTATTAAAAAACATGGAAATTAACATATATGCTTATATTATTTAAAAAAATGGAAACAAACATACATGCTTATATTATTTAAAATAAATGGAAATTAAAATATATGCTAATATTATTTAAAATAAATGGCAATTAACATATATGCTAATATTATTCAAAATACATGGAAATTAACATATATGCAAATAATATTTAAAAAAATGCAAATTAACATATATGCATATATTATTTAAAAAATGGAAATAACATATATGCTAATATAATTAAAAATAAATGGAAATTAACATATCTGCAAATACTATTTTAAAAAATGGAAATTAACATATATGCATATATTATTTCAAAAAAAGGAAATTAACATATATGCTAATATTATTTAAAAAAATGGAAATTAGCATATATGCTAATATTATTTAAAATAAATTGAAATTAGCATATATGTAATTATTATTTAAAAAATGGAAATAAAACCATATGCTTATATTATTTCAAATAAATGAAAATTAACATATATGCTAATATTATCCAAAATAAATTGAAATAAACATATATGCGTATATTATTTAAAATAAATTGAAATTAGCCTATATCCTGATATTATTTAAAATAAATGCAAATTAACATATATGCTTATATTATTTAAAATAAATGGAACTTAGCATATATGCTAATATAATTTAAAATAAATGGAAATTAACATATATGCTTATATTATTTAAAATAAATGGAAATTAACATATATGCTTATATTATGTAAAATAAATGGAAATTAACATATATGCTAATATTATTTAAAATAAATGAAAATTAACATATATGCTAATATTATTTCAAATAAATGGAAATTAACATATATGCCAATATTATTTAAAATAATGGAAATTTACATATATGTTTATATTATTTAAAATAAATGGAAATTAACATATATGCTTATATTATTTAAAATAAATGGAAAGTCACATATATACTTATATTTTTTAAAATAAATTGAAATTAACATATAAGCTTATATTATTTAAAAAAAATGGAAAGTAACATATATGCTAGTATAATTTTAAAAAAATGGAAATTAACATATATGCTTATATTATTTAAAACAAATGGAAATTAACATATATGCTAATATTTTTTAAAATAAATGGAAATTACCAAATATGCTAATATTATTTAAAATAAATCGAAATTAACATATATGCTTATATAATTTGATATAAATTGAAATTAACATATATGCTTATATTATTCAAAATGAATGGAAAGTAACATATATGCGTATATTATTTAAAATAAATGGAAATTAACATATATACGTATATTATTTTAAATAAATGGAAATTAACATATATGCTTATATTATTTAAAATAAATGGAAATTAGCATATATGCTAATATTATTTTTTAAAAAAAGAAATTAACATATATGCTTATATTATTTAAAATAAATGGAAATTAGCATATATGCTAAAATTATTTAAAATAAATGGAAATTAACATATATGCTCAAATTATTTAAAATAATGGAAATTAACATATATGCTAATATTATTTAAAATAAATGGAAATTAACATATATGCTTAAATTATTTAAAATAAATAGAAATTAAGATATATACTCATATTATTTAAAAAAATTGAAATTAACATATATGCTACTATTATTTAAAATAAATATAAATTAACATATATGCTAATATTATTTAAAATAAATGGAAATAAACATATAGGCTTATATTATTTGAAATAACTGGCAATTAACATATACACTTATATTATTTCAAATAAATGGAAATTTACATATATTCTAATATAATTTAAAACAAATGGAAATTAACATAGATGCGTATATTATTAAAAATAAATAGAAAATTAATATATAGGCTTATATTTTTTAAAATAAATTGAAATTCACATATATGCTAATTTTATTTAAACTAAATGGAAATTAACATATATACTTATATTATTTAAAACAAATGGAAATTAACATATATTCTAATATTTTTTAAAATAAATGGAAATTAACATATATGCTTATATTATTTAAAATAAATAGAAAATTAATATATAGGCTTGTATTATTTAAAATAAATGGAAATTAACATATATGCTAATATTATTTAAACTACATGTAAATTAACATATATACTTATATTATTTAAAATAAATGGAAATTAACATATATGCTAATATTATTTAAAATAAATGGAAATTAATATATATGCAAATATTATTAAAAATAAATGGAAATTAACATATATGCTTATATTATTAAAAATAAATGGGGATTTACATGTATGCTTATATTATTTAAAATAAATTGAAATTAACATATATGCTAATATTATTCAAAACAAATGGAAATTAACATATATAATAATATTATTTAAAATAAATTGCTATTAACATATATGCTAATATTATTTAAAATAAATGAAAATTAACATATATGCTTATATTATTTTTAAAAAAATGTAAATTTACATACATTCTTATATTATTTAAAATAAATGGAAATTAACATATATGCGTATATTTTTTTAAAAAAAGGGAAATTAGCATATATGCTTATATTATTTAAAATAAATGGAAATTAACATATATGCTTATATTATAAAAAATAAATAGAAATTAATATATATGCGTATATTATAAAAAAAACATGGAAATTAACATATATACTTATATTTTTTAAAATAAATGGAAATTAACATATAAGCTTATATTATGTAAAATAAATGGAAAGTAACATATATGCTAATATTATTTTTAAAAAATGGAAATTAACATATATGCTTATATTATTTAAAATAAATTAAAATTAACATATATGCTAATATTTTTAAAAATAAATGGAAATTAACATATATGCTAATATTATTTAAAATAAATGGAAATTAACATATATGCTTATATAATTTAAAATAAATGGAAATTAACATATATACGTATATTATTTTAAATAAATGGAAATTAACATATATGCTTATATTATTAAAAATAAATGGAAATTAGCGTATATGCTAATATTATTTTAAAAAAGTAGAAATTAACATATATGCTTATATTATTTAAAATAAATTGAAATTAACATATATGCTAAAATTATTTAAAATAAATGGAAATTAACATAAATGCTTAAATTATTTAAAATAAATGGAAATAAACATACATGCTTATATTATTTAAAATAAATGGAAATTAACATATATGCTTATAATATTTAAAATAATGGAAATTATCATATATAAAATATTATTTAAAATACATGGAAATTAACATATATGCTTAAATTATTTAAAATAAATAGAAAAAAACATATATACTCATATTATTTAAAAAAATTGAAATTAACATATATGCTACTATTATTTAACATAAATATAAATTAACATATATGCTAATATTAATTAAAATAAATGGAAATTAACATATAGGCTTATATTATTTGAAATAACTGGCGATTAACATATAAACTTATATTATTTAAAATAAATGGAAAGTAACATATATGCTAATATTATTTAACATAAATTGAAATTAACATATATGCGTATATTATTTAAAATAAATAGAAAATTAATATATAGGCTTATATTATTTAAAATAAATTGAAATTAACATATATGCTAATATTATTTAAACTAAATGGAAATTAACATATATACTTATTTTGTTTACAACAACTTGAAATTAACATATATTCTAATATTATTTAAAATAAATGGAAATTAACGTATATGCTTGTATTATTTAAAATAAATAGAAAATTAATATATAGGCTTGTATTATTGTAAATAAATGGAAATTAACATATATGCTAATATTATTTAAACTAAAGGGAAATAAACATATATACTTATATTATTTAAAATAAATGGAAATTAACATATATGCTAATATTATTTAAAATAAATGGAAATTAATATATATGCTAATATTATTTAAAATAAATGGAAATTAGCATATATGCTTATATTATTAAAAATAAATGGGGATTTACATATATGCTTATATTATTTAAAATAAATGGAAATTAACATATATGCTAATATTATTTAAAACAAATGGAAATTAACATATATAATAATATAATTTAAAATAAATTGCAATTAACATATATGCTGATATTATTTAAAATAAATGAAAATTAACATATATGCTTATTTTATTTACAAAAAATTTAAATTAACATACATGCTTATATTATTTAAAATAAATGGAAATTAACATATATGCGCATATTTAAAAAAAAATGGAAATTAACATATATCCTTATGTTATTTAAAATAAATGGAAATTAACATATATGCTTATATTATTCAAAATAAATGGAAATTAACATATATGCTAATATTATTTAAACTAAATGGAAATTAACATATATACTTATATTATTTAAAATAAATGGAAATTAGCGTATATGCTAATATTATTTTAAAAAAGTAGAAATTGACATATATGCTTATATTATTTAAAATAAATGGAAATTAACATATATGCTAAAATTATTTTAAATAAATGGAAATTAACATAAATGCTTAAATTATTTAAAATAAATGGAAATAAACATACATGCTTATATTATTTAAAATAAATGGAAATTAACATATATGCTTATATGTTTTTAAATAAATGGAAAGTAACATATATGCGAATATTATTTAAAATAAATGGAAATTAACATATATACGTATATTATTTTTAATAAATGGGAATTTACATACATGCTGATATTATTTAAAATGAATGGAAAGTAGCATATATGCTAATATTATTAAAAAAAAATAGAAATTAACATATATGCTTATATTATTTAAAATAAAGTGAAATTAACATACATGCTAAAATTATTGAAAATAAATAGAAATTAACATATATGCTAAAATTATTTAAAATAAAGTGACATAAACATACATGCTTATATTATTTAAAATAAGTGGAAATTAACATATATGCATATAACTTTTTAATAATGGAAATTAACATATATGCTAATATTATTTACAATAAATGGAAATTAACATATGTGCTTAAATTATTCTAAATAAATAGAAATTAACATACATACTGACATTATTTTAACAAATTTAAATTAGCATATATGCTACTATTATTTAAAATAAATATAAATTAACATATATGCTAGTATTATTTAAAATAAATGGAAATTAACATATAGGCTTATATTATTTGAAATAACTGGCAATTAACATATAACCTTATATTATTTAAAATAAATGGAAATTAACATATATTCTAATATTATTTAACATAAATGGAAATTAACATATATGCTTATATTATTTAAAACAAATAGAACATTAATATATAGGATTATATTATTTAAAATAAATGGAAATTAACATATATGCTAATATTATTTAAACTAAATGGAACTTAACATATATACTTATATTATTTAAAATAAATGGAAATTAACATATATTCAAATATTATTTAAAATAAATGGAAATTAACATCTTTGCTTATATTATTTAAAATAAATAGAAAATTCATATATAGGCTTGTATTTTTTAAAATAGATTGAAATTAACATATATGCTAATATTATTTAAACTAAATGGAAATTAACATATATACTTATATTATTTAAAATAAATGGAAATTAATATATATGCTAATATTATTTAAAATAAATGGAAATTAACATATATAAAAATATTATTTTTAAAAAATGGAAATAAACATACATGCTTATATTATTTAAAACAAATGGAAATTAACATATATGCGTATATTTTTTAAAAAAATTGAAATTAACATATATTCTTATATTATTTCAAATAAATGGAAATTAACATATAGGCTTAAATTATTTTAATAAATGGAAATTAACAAATATGCTAATATTATTTCAAATAAATGGAAATTAACATATATGCTAATAGTATTTAAAATAAATGGAAATTAACATATATGATAATATTATTTAAAATAAATGGAAATAAACTTTTTTAATATATTATTTAAAATAAATGGACATTAACATATATGCTTATATTATTTAAAATTAATGGAAATAAACATATATGCTAATATTATTTTAAATAAATGGAAATTAACATATATAGAAATATTATTAAAAATAATGGAAAAAAACATCTATGCAAATATTATTTAAACAAACTGGAAATTAACATATATGCTAATATTATTTAAAATAAATGGAAATTAACATATATGCGTGTATTATTTAAAATAAATCGAAAATTAACATATATACTTATATTTTTTAAAATAAATGGAAATTAACATATACGCTTATATAATTTAAAATAAATGAAAAGTCACATATATGCTAGTATTATTTAAAATAAAGTGAAATTAACATATATGCTTATACTATTTAAAAAAAATGGAAATTAACATATATGCAAATATTTTTTAAAATAAATGGAAATAAACATATATGCTAAAATTATTACAATAAATGGAAATAAACATATATGCTTATATAATTCAAAATATATGGCAATTAACATATATGATTATCTTAGTTAAAATAAAATGAAATTAACATATATGCGTATATTATTTCAAATAAATGGATATTAACATATATACGTATATTATTTAAAATAAATGGAAATTAACATATATTCATATATTCTTTAAACTAATAGGAAATTAGCATACATGCTAGTATTATTTAAAATACATGGAAATTAACATATAGGCTTGTATTATTTGAAATAAATGGAAATAAACATATATGCTTATATTATTTAAAATAAATGGATATTAAACTATATGCATATATTATTTAAAATAAATTGAAATTAACATATATGCTAATATTCTTTAAAAAAAATGGAAATTAACATAATGCTTATATTATTTAAAATATCTGGAAATTAATATATATGCGTATATTATTTAAAAAAATGGAAATTAACATATATCCTTATATTATTTAAAATAAATGGAAAGTTACATATAGGCTTATATTATTTAAAATAAATGGAAATTAACATATATGCTTATATTATTTAAAATAAATGGATATTAAACTATATGCATATATTATTTAAAATAAATTGAAATTAACATATATGCTAATTTTATTTACAATAAATGGAAATTAACATATATGCTAATATTATTTAAAAGAAATTGCATTAAGCATATATGCTAATATTATTTAAAATAAATGGAAATTAACATATATGCTAATATTATTTAAAATAAATGGAAAGTAGCGTATATGCTTATAATATTTAAAATAAATTAAAATTAGCATATATGCTAATGTTTTTTAAAATAAATTGAAATACACATATATGCTAATATTATGTAAAATACATGGAAATGAACAGATATGCTAATATTTTTTAAAATAAATGGAAATAAACATATATGCTAATATTATTTAAAATATATTGAAATTAACATATAAGCTAATATAATTTAAAATAAATGGAAATTAACATATATGCTTATAGTATTTAAAATAAATGGAAATAAACATATATTCTAATATTAGGTAAAATAAATGGAAATTAACATATATGCTAATTTTTTTAAAAATAAATGGAAACTAGCATATATGCTAATATTATTTAACATAACATGACATTAGTATATAAGCTTATATAATTAAAAAATGGAAACTAACATATATGCTAATATTATTTAAAATAAATGGAAATTTACATATATGCTTATGGTAGTTAAAATAAATTGAAATTAGCATATATGCTAAAATTATATAAACTAAACGGAAATTAGCATCTATGCTAATATTATTTTTAAAAAATTGAAATTAACATATATGCTAATATTATTTAAAATAAATGGAAATTAGCATATATGCTAATATTATTAAAAAAATGGATATTTACATATATACTTATATTATTTAAAATAAATGGAAATTAACATATATACTGATATTATTTAAAATAAATTGAAATTAACATATATGTTAATATGATTTAAAATAATTCGAAACAAAGATTTATGCTGATATTATATAAAATAAATGAATATTTTCATATATGCTAATATTATTTAAAAAAGGGGGAAATTAGCATATAGGCTTATATTATTTTAAAACATGGAATTTACCTATATGCTTATAATATTTAAAATAAATGGAAATTAAAATATATGCTAATATTATTTAAAATAAATGGAAATAAACATATATACTCATATTTTTTAAAATTAAAGGAATTAACATATATGCTTATATTATTTAAAATAAATGGAAAGTAACATATATGCTAGTAATCTTTTAAAAAATGGAAATTAACATATATGCTTATATTATTTTAAATAAATGGAATTTAACATATATGCTAATATTTTTAAAAATAAATGGAAATTTACATATATGCTAACATTATTAAAAATAAATGGAAATTACATATATGCTTATATTATTTAAAATAATGGAAATTTACATATATGCTTATATTATTTAAAATAAATGGAAATTTACATATATGCTAATATTATCTAAAATAAACGGAAATTAACATATATGCTAATATTATTTAAAATAAAGGGAAATTAACATATATGCTCATATTATTTAAAATAAATCGAAATTAACATATATGCGTATATCATTTAAAATAAATGGAAATTAACATATATACGTATATTATTTAAAATAAATGGAAATTAACATACATGCTTCTATTATTTAAAATAAATTGAAATTAGCATATATGCTTATATTATTTAAAATACATGGAATTTAACATGTATGCTTATATTATTTAAAATAAATGGAAATTAATATATATGCTAATGTTATTTTAAATAAATGACTATTAATATATATGCTTAAATTATTTAAAATAAATGGAAATTAACATACATGCTTATAGTATTTAAAATAAATTGAAATTAACATATATGCTGAAATTATTTAAAATAAATTGAAAATAACATATACGCTAATATTATTTAAAATAAATGGAAATTAACGTATATGATTTTATTATTTAATATAAATGGACATTAACATATATACTCATGTTATTTAAAAAAATGGAAATAAACATATATGCTAATATTATTTAAAACATATATAAATTAACATATATGCTAATATTATTTAAAATAAATGGAAAATAACATATAGGCTTATATTATTTAAAATAAATGGAAATAAACATGTATTCTAATCTAATTTAAAATAAATGGAAATTAACATATAGGCTTGTATTATTTAAAATAAATGGACATTAACATATATGCTTATATTATTTAAAATCAAAAGGACATTAATATATACGCTTATATTATTTAAAATAAATTGAAATTAACATATATGCTAATATTATTTAAACTAACTGGAAATTAACATATATACTTATATAATTTAAAATAAATGGAAATTAACATATATGCTTATATTATTTAAAATAAATGGAAATTAACATATATGCTTATGTTATTTAAAATTAATGGAAATTAACATATATGCTTATATTATTTAAAATAAATGGAAATTAACATATATGCTAATATTATTTAAAATAAATGGAAATTAACATATATGCTTATATTATTAAAAATAAATGGGGATTTACATATATGCTTATATTATTTAAAATAAATGGAAATTAACATATATGCTAATATTATTTAAAATAAATGGAAATTGACATATAGGCTTATACTATTTGAAATAAATGTTAATTAACATATATGTTAATATTATTTAAAAAAAAAGGAAATTAACATATATGCTAATATTATATAAAATAAATTGAAATTAACATATAGGCTTATATTATTTGAAATAAATGGAAATTAACATATATGCTTATAGTATTTAAAATAAATGGAAATTAAAATATATAATAATATTATTTTAAAAAAATTTAAATTAACATATATGCTAATAATATTTAAAAAAAATGGAAATTAACATATATGCTAATATTATTTAAAATAAATGGAAATTAACATAGATGCTAATATTATTTAAAATAAATATAAATTAATATATATGCTAATATTATTGAAAATAAATGGAAATTAACATATATGCTTATATTATTTAAAATAACCTGAAATTAACATATATGCTAATTTTTTTAAATAAATGGAAATTAGCATATATGCTTATATTATTTAAAATAAATTGAAATTTTTATATATGCTAATATAATTAAAAAAAAGGAAATTAACATATATGCTATTATTATTCAAAATAAATGGAAATTAACATATATGCTTGTATAATTTAAAATAAATGGAAATTAGCATATATGCTAATATTATATAAAATAAATGGAAATTTGCATATATGCTAATATCATTTAAAAAATGGAAATTAACATATTTGCTAATATTATTTAAAATAAATGGAAATTAGCATATATGCATATATTATTTAAAAAAATTGACATTTCATATATGTTTATATTATTTAAAATAAATGGACATTAACCTATATGCAAATATTATTTCAAATAAATGGAAATTAACATATATGTTTATATTATTTAAAATAAATCGAAATAAAGATTTATGCTAATATTATATGTAAGAAATAGAAATTAACATATATGTTAATATTATTTAAAATAAATGGAAATAAGCATATAGGCTTATATTATTAAAAAAAATTGAAATTAACATATATGATTATATTATTTAAAATAAATGGAAATTAACATATATGCTAATAGTATAAAAATTAAATGGAAATTAACATATATGCTAATATTATTTACATAAATGGACATAGACATATATAGTAATACTTTTTAAAATAAATGGAAATTAACATGTATACTTATATTATTTAACATAAATGGAAATTAACATATATGCTATTAATATTTAAAAAAAAATGGAAATTCACATATATGCATATATAATTTAAAATAAAGGGAAATTTACATATATGCTAATAATATTTGAAATAAAAGTGAAATTAACATATATGCTATTATTATTTAAAATAAATGGAAATTAACTTATAGGCGTATATTATTTAAAATAAATGGAAACTAACATATATACTTATAAATTTTACAACAAATTGAAATTAACATATATGCTTATATTATTTAAAATAAATGGAAAGTCACATATATGCTAGTATTATTTAAAATAAATGAAAATTAACATATATGCTTATATTAGTTAATAAAAATTGAAATGAACATATATGGTAATATTTTTTTAAATAAATGGAAATTAACATATATGCTAATAATATTTAAAATAAATGGAAATAAACATATATCATCATATAATTTAAAATAAATGGAAATTAACATATATTCTTATATTACTTAAAATACATGGAAATAAAAATTTATGCTAATATTATATAAAATAAATGGAAATTAACATATATACGTATATTATTTAAAATAAATGGAAATTAACATATATGCTTATATTATTTAAAATAAATAGAAATTGGCATATATGCTAATAATGTTCTACATAAATGGAAAGTAAAATATATGCTTATATTATTTGAAATAAATGGACATTAACATATATGCTTATATTATTTAAAATAAATGGAAATTAACATATATGCTAATATTATCTTAAATAAATGGAAATTAACATATATGCTAATATTATTTCAAATAAATGGAAATTAACATATATGCTAATATTATTTTAAAAAATGGAGATTTACATATATGCTTATATTATTTAAAATAAATAGAAATTACCATACATGCTTATATTATTTAAAATAAATGGAAATTAACATATATGCTTGTATTATTTAAATGAAACGGAAATTAACATATATGCTAATATTTTTTAAAATAAATGGAAATTAACATATATGCTAATATTATTTAAAATAAATGGAAATTAACATATATGCTTATATAATTGAAAATAAATGGAAATTAACATATATGCTGATAATATTAAAAATAAATGGAAATTAACATATATGCGTATATTATTTAAAATAAATGGAAATTAACATATATACGTATATTATTAAAAATATATGGAAAGGTACATATATGCTTCTATTATTTAAAATAAATGGAAATTAGCATATATGCTAATATTATTTAAAATAAATGGAATTCAACATATATGCTTATATTATTTAAAATAAAGTGAAATTACCATATATGCTAATATTATTTAAAATCAATGGAAATTAACATATATGCTTAAATTATTAAAAATACATGGAAATAACATACATGCTTATAGTATCTAAAATAAATGGAAATTAACATATATGCTTAAATTTTTTAAAATAAATGGAAATTAACATATATACTAATATGATTTAAAATAAATGAAAATTAACATATATGGTTAAATTATTTAACATAAATGGAAATTAATATATATACTCATATTATTTAAAAAACTGGACATTAACATATATGCTAATATGTTTTAAAATAAATATTAATTAACATATATGCTAATTATATTTAAAATAAATTGAAAATCACATATAGGCGTATATTATTTTAAATTAATGGAAATTAACATATATTCTAATATAATTTAAAATAAATGGAAATAAACATATACGCTGGTATTATTTAAAATAAATGGAAATTAACATATATGCTAATATTATTTAAAATAACTTGAAATTAACATATATGCTTTTATTATTTAAAACAAATGGAAATAAACATATTTGTTTATATTATTTTTAAATAAATGGAAATTAACATATATGCTAATATTATTTAAAATAAATCGAAACAAACATATATGCTTATATTATTTATAATAAATTGAAATTAACATATATTCAAATATTATTTAATATAAATGGACATTACCATATATGCTTATATTATTTAAAATAAAAGGAAATTAATACATACGCCTATATTATTTAAAGGAAATGGAAATTAACATATATGCTAATATTATTTAAACTAAAAGGGGAATTAACATATATACTTATATTTTTTCAAATAAATGGAAATTAACATATATGCTAATATTATTTAAAATAAATGGAAAGTAACATATATGCTAATATTTTTTTAAAAAATGGAAATTAAAATATGCTAATACTGTTTAAAATAAATGGAAATTAACATATATGCTATTATTATTAAAACTAAATGAAAATTAACATATATGCTTATATTATTTAAAATAAATGGCGATTTACATAAATGCTTATATCATTTAAAATAATTGGAAATTAACATATACGCTAATATTATTTAAAATATATGGAAATTGACATATAGGCTTATATTATTTGAAATAAATGTTAAATAACATATATGTTAATATTATTTACAATAAATGGAAATAACCATATACGCTAATATTATTTAAAATAAATGGAAATTTACATATAGGCTTATATTATTTGAAATAAATGGAAATTAACATATATGCTTATATTATTTAAAATAAATGGAACTTAACATATATAATAATATTATTTTAAAAAAATTGAAATTACCATTTATGCTAATAATATTTAAAATAAAGGGAAATTAGCCTATATGCTCATATAATTTACAATAAATTGAAATTTGTATATATGCTAATATAATTAAAAAAATGGAAATTTACATATATGCTATTATTATTCAAAATAAATGGAAAGTAACATATATGTTTATATTATTTAAAATAAATAGAAATAAGCATATATACTAATATAATATAAAATAAATGGAAATTTGCATATATGCCAAAATGTTTAAAAAATGTGAAATTAACATATATGCTAATATTATTTAAAATAAATTGAAATTAGCATATATGCATATATTTTTAAAAAATAAACATTTACATATATGTTTTTATTATTTAAAATAAATTGAAATTAACATATATGCTAATATTATTTCAAATAAATGGAAATTTACATATATGTTAATATTATTTTAAATAAATCGAAATAAAGATTTATGCTAATATTATACAAAAGAAATGGAAATTAACATATATGCTAATATTATTTAAAATACATGGAAATTAGCATATAGGCTTATATTATTTAAAAAAAAGTAACATTAACATATATGATTATATTATTTACAATAAATCGAAATTAACATATATGCTAATAGTATTTAAAATAAATCGAAATTAACATATACGCTTATATTATTTAAAAAAATGGAAATAAACATATATACTTATACTATTTAAAATAAATGGAAATTAACATATATGCTTATATTATTCAAAATAAATGGAAATTAACATATATGCTAATATTATTTAACATAAATGGAAATTAACATATATGCACATATTACTTAAAATAAATGGAAATTAACATATATGCTAATAATATTTGAAATGAATGGAAATTAACATATATGCTCATATTATTTAAAATACATGGAAATTAACATATATGCGTATATTATTTAAAATAAATTGAAATTAACATATATACTTATATTTTTTACAATAAATTGAAATTAACATTTACGCTTATATTATTTAAAATAAATGGAAAGTAACATATATGCTAGTATTATTTAAAATAAATAGAAAATTAACATATATGCTTATATTATTTAAAATAAAGGGAAATGGACATATATGCTAATATTATTTAAAATAAATGGAAATTAACATATATGCTAATATTTTTTAAAATAAATGGAAATTAACATATATGCTAATATTATATAAATAAATGGAAATTATCATATATGCTTATATAAGTTAAAATAAATTGAAATTAACATATATGCTTATATTATTTCAAATAAATGGAAATTACCATGTATGCGTATATTATTTAAAATAAATGGAAATTAACATATATACGTATAATATTGAAAATAAATGGACATTCACATGTATACTTATATTATTTAAAATAAATGAAAATTAACATATATGCTTATATTATTAAAAGTAAATGGGGATATATATATGCTTATATTATTTAAAGTAAATGGAAATTAACATATATGCTAATATTATTTAAAATAAATGGAAATTGACATATAGGCTTATATTATTTGAAATAAATGTTAATTAACATATTTGTTTAATATTATTTAAAATAAATGGAAATTAACATATGTGTTAATATTATTTAAAATAAATGGAACTTAACATATAGGCTTATATTATTTGAAATAAATGGAAATGAACATAAATGCTTATATTATTTAAAATAAAGGGAAATTAACATATATAATAATATTATTTTAAAAAAATTGAAATTAACATATATGCTAATATTATTTAAAATCAATCGAAAATTAACATATATGCTAATATTATTTAAAATAAATGGAAATTCACATATATGCTAATATTATTTAAAATAAATTTAAATTAACATATATGCTAATATTATTTAAAATAAATGGACATTAACATATATGCTAATATTATTTAAAATAAATGGAAATAAACATATATGCTTATACTATTTAAAATAAATGGAAATTAACATACATGCTTATATTATTGAAAATAAATGGAAATGAACATATATGCTAATATTATTTAAAAATAATGGAAATTAACATATATGCATATTTTATTTAAAATAAATTGAAATTAACATATATGCTAATAATATTTTAAATAAATGGAAATTAACATATATGCTAATATTTTTTAAAATAAATGGAAATTAACATAGATGCGTATATTTTTTAAAATAAATGGAAATTAACATATATACTTATATTTTTTACAATCAATTGAAATTAACATATATGCTTATATTATTTTACATACATGGAAGTAATATATATGCTAGTATTATTATAAATAAATGGAAATTAACATGTATGCTTATTTTATTTAAAATAAATGGAAATTAACATATATGCTAATATTTTTTAAAATAAATGGAAAGTCACATATATGCTCATATTATTTAAAATAAATTTAAATTAACATATATTCTAATAATGTATAAAATAAATGGAAATTAACATAGATGCTAATATCATTTAAAACAAATGGAAATTAACAGATATGCTCATATTATTTAAAATAAATTGAAATTAACATATATGCTATTTTTTTTTTAAATAAATGGAAATTAGCATACATGCTTATATTATTGGAAATAAATTGAAATTTGTATATATGCTAATATAATTAAAAAACATGGAAATTAACATATATTCTATTATTATTCAAAATAAATGGAAATTAACATAAATGCTTATATTATTTAAAACAAATGGAAATTATCATATATGCTAATATTATATGAAATAAATGGAAATTTGCATATATGCTAATATTATTTAAAAAAATTGAAATTAACATACATGCTAATATTATTTAAAATAAATGGACATTAGCGTATATGCTTATATTATTTAAAAAAATTGACATTTACATATATGTTTATATTATTTTAAATAAAGAGACAATAACATATATGCTAATATTATTTAAATAAATGGAAATTAACATATATGCTAATATTATTTAAAATAAATCGAAATAAAGATTTATGCTAATATTATATAAAAGAAATAGAAATGAACATATATGCTTATAATATTTAAAATAAATGGAAAATAGCATATAGGCTTAAATTATTTAAAATAAATGGAAATTAACATATATGATTATATTATTTAAAATAAATGGAAATTAACATATATGCTTATAGTATTTAAAATAAATGGAAATTAACATATATGCTAATATTATTAAAAATAAATGGAAATAAACATATATGCTTATACTATTTAAAATTAATGGAAATTAACATACATGCTTATATTATTTAAAATAAATGGAAATTAACATATATGCTAATATTATTTAAAATAAATGAAAATTAACATATATGCATATTTTATTTAAAATAAATGGAAATTAACATATATGCTAATAATATTTAAAATAAATGGAAATTAACATATATGCTAATATTATTTAAAATAAATGGAAATTAACATAGATGCGTATATTATTTAAATTAAATGGAAATTGACATATATACTTATATTTTTTACAATCAATTGAAATTAACATATATGCTTATATAATTTAAAATAAATGGAAAGTAACATATATGCTAGTATTATAAAAAATAAATGGAAATTAACATATATGCTTATATTATTTAAAATAAAGGGAAATTAACATATATGCTAATATTTGTTAAAATAAATGGAAATTAACATATATGCTAATATTATATAAATAAATGGAAATTAACATATATGCTTATATAATTTCAAATAAATTGAAATTAACATATATGCTTATATTATTTAAAATAAATTGAAATTAACATATATGCGTATATTATTTAAACTAAATCGAAATTAACATATATACGTAAATTATTTAAAATAAATAGAAATTAACATGTAGGCTATATTATTTAAAATAAATGGAAATTAGAATATATGCTAATATTATTTAAAATAAATTGAAATTAACATATATGCTTATATTATTTAAAATAAATGCAAATTTACATATATGCTTATATTATTTAAAATAAATGGAAATTAACATATATGCTAATATTATTTCAAATAGATTGAAATTAACATATATGCTAATATTATTTTAAACAAATGGAAATTAACATATATGCTTATATGTGTAAAAAAAATCGAAATTAACATATATGCTTATATTATTTAAAATAAATGGAAATTAACATATATGCTTATATTATTTAAAATAAAGTGAAATTAACATATATGCTTATATTATTTAAAATAAATGGAAATTAACATATATGCTTATATTATTTAAAATAAATGGAAATTAACATATATGTTAATATTATTTAAAATAAATGGAAATTAGCATATATGCTAATAATTATTTAAAAAATGGAAATTAACATATATGCTAATATTATTTAAAATAAATTGAAATTAGCATATATGCTAATATTGTATAAAATACATGGAAATTAACATGTAGGCTTCTATTATTTAAAATAAATGGAAATTAACATATATGCTTATAATGTTTGAAATAAATCAAAATTTACATATATGCTTATATTATTTAAAATAAATGGAAATTTACATATAAGCTTATATTATTTAAAATAAATAGAAATTAACATATATGCTTATATTTTTTAAAATAAATTGAAATTAGCATATATGCTAATATTATTTTAAATAAATAGAACTTAACATATATGCTAATATTATTTAAAATAAATGGAAATTAACATATAGGCTTATATTATTTTAAAAAATGGAAATTAACATATATGCTAATATTATTTCAAATAAATGGAAATTAACATATATGCTAATATTATTTAAAATAAATGGAAATTAACATATAGGCTTATATTATTTTAAAAAATTGAAATTAACGTATATGCTTATGTTATTTAAAATAAATGGAAATTAACATATATGCTTATATTATTTAAAATAAATGGAAATTGGCATATATGCAAATATTTTTTTAAAATGAATTGAAAGAAAAATTACTTCTCTTCTTAGAGAGTAGAAACTTGTTTCTACTTGTGCTTTCGATGGCCCTAACAATTAAGCATTTTAATAGCGCTTTGGGGGCGCCAGACCTATTTTTACTGCTCACTTATGAAATTATTTTTGTTTATTTATATATTGCTTGAGAGTACTACTAAAAATGTTTGTTAAATATAAATAAATTCTAGCATAATGAGGGTAAATACATGAGTTTTTACAGAAATATGTTAAGCACCCTTTTTAATATCACCTTTGGTTTTTGTCTCAAACAAAGCCTCAAACAAAATGTAAAGAAATAAATCATTAATAAACTCAATAAATATAATATGCTGCGTAAACAATGCCCAATTTCATAGAGGTAACTGGTGCGTGCAATCATGCATTAGGCGAATTGGAATGTGGGAAATGCTAAATCCAAATGTATCTAGTACTCTAAATACAGCGGGTGTTTGTTATAATATAATTCCACTCTTATTAAGTCCTTTGTTGAATTGTACATTGCCCAATAAGCCAGATAGAATGTAAATGAAAGTTGGGAGAGCGAGAGGAGGGAGAGTAAGAGAGGAAGGTAGAGGCAATAAGAAACTACAGATACCAAAAAATAGAACTAAAAATTTCTGGTAGAAATGAGGAATAGTATATATATATATATATATATATATATATATATATATATATATATATATATATATATATATATATATGTATATATATATATATACATATATATATACTAGCAAAATTACCCGTCGTTGACTGGGTTCAAAAACAGCCTACATAAGATGGACTCTAATTTATGAAAGTACTAGCGGGGGTGGGTAGGATCGAACCCGAAGCTCTGAGGCGAAATTTGAAAATAAAATCGGCCAGCTAGAATGAGTTACTGAAAGATGTTTGGATTTATTTAACCAAATTTATTGAACCAAATTGACAGGTGTGCGCACGGAAGTCGTAGAGCGTTACGACGACGACGACGTCAATGATCAGGTTTGTTTGTTATAAGCGAAGTAAAAAAAGAAAACAACGTTAAAACTTTAGCGGGTGGTAGGGGTAATCAAAACATCGATAAAACACAAAAAAAAACTAACGTAAGGCAAACGAGCGATGAATACAGAAAAACGCACACGTGAAAATTGCTTAAATAAGCCTGGTTCGATATTAAAAATTAAAAACTCGGAGGGTATCCGGGTGTTTGTAGGTGGGTGGTCGGAGGTGGATAAGCGAAGTAAAAAAACAAACAAACAGAAAAACGAACGTTACGTGAAAAATGGCTTAAATAACACTGGTTCAATATTTAAATTTAAAAAATCGAACAAAAATCGTCGCGTGGGTCGAAAGTTTTTAGCAGATACACAAACATAAACACATACATACATACATACATACATATATACATACATTCATACATACATACACACATGTTCGCTTTTATATATATAGATGCTAGGTTATGAAAATGAAGGGTTGTAAAGAGATAGCTTCGAATTTGGAGGTATCAAAACCAAAGCAAAATATGATGAAAGTAAAAATGAAATATATAAACCCCATAATTTATAATACTATACCTGTTCACACTGAAACACTTATCACAATATTCTGTGGATCTATATTAAAAAAAAACAAAACTTGTTAAACTTTGTAACATATTTCCATTCTATGGATGTCAAGTACGAACGAACACCCCATAATTTATAATACCATATTTCTTCAAACTGAAACATAAGTATCAAAGTACACACACGCAGATAGATATGAAAATCTTTATTAAAGTTTGTGCCTGTTTCTATTCTATGGAGGCCAGACGCAAACACAGACCCCACAATTTTATTATACCATCCCTATTTAAGTTAAAACATACTTATAAAACCATTATTATGTGCATCTATATCAAAAAGCTTGTAAACGGTTTTTATTTAATTTTTTATTTTTTATTTCCATACTTTGTGGACCAGGCGCGAACGCAGACCCCACAATTTTAATGAACCAAAGTTCTTCCAGATCAAACATACCCATTCCTGTGTCTCGATACATCTTCATTATATGTAATCAGTTTTTTTTTTAAATGGTCAACCATATAGGAGCTTATCCGTGACCAGACACACCCACACACTCAGCTTTTTGTATATATATATATATATATATATATATATATATTACTTCTTATGTTTTATATCAAACTAGCGGTGTCAGGATGCGCGGCTCTTCCCGGGCGTAACTTGCGCTTAAATATGATATTTTAATTTGCCCAGATTTCGTATATATTATTATAAAGTCTCGATTTCAAAAGTAAACAACAGAAAGAAATAGGTGCAATCGGCTAGAATTGAAACCGAAACTGTAGCATTCAAAGCTAGTGACGGTACAACTGTACCAACGTAGCGTCCATAAAACCGATTGAAAATTATAAATTTAAAATAAACTAGGATGAATGTTCACAATGTATAACGATTTTGTCAATTTTGACCCATTTTAAACTCCTAAAAAAATCAAACTAGCTAAAGACCCATAATAGAACGGCCCGTAAAAAATCAAATAATTTGAAACCCTTTGCGCCGCTCGTCCACTTTTCGTTTCGGAGGAGATATGTTACGGTGTTGGGTGGCGTTCATATGTACGTCGTTTGATTGTGTGTCGTGTTACTAAATGTCTTTTGTGGGGTTCTTCACTATCTGAACCCTAAGTTATAGTGCTGCAGTCTATTTAAGGTGCCGTGATCGTCGAAATGTTTGGCGTGGGATGGTGTTAGACATAAGATGCCCACACATACATGTATTTCGACATACTTTTTCAACATTGCAACTGCGTCGTTATTCTTGTGGTCCACCTGGAATTTATCTGTTCTTGGAGGGAAGCTGGAACCTGTTTGAATGAATGCATTTAACTTCTAGATGGTTGTTTTTTATAGATGATAGCTATTATTCATTTTCCAAGTGTTGATCGCAGAAGTGAGTATCTTTGCTTGAGTTGTTTATTCAAGGTCTCCATTCTGAGACATGTCAGCTGTGTCTACGGTAAGGGGAGGAGGAATAGTAAAACAGTCCGCCTCGCTCTATATCCAAATTCCAACTCCTCTCAATGTCCAGCCAACTAGAACACGTGAAAAAAAATCACCGTCCTTCTGGCAGCTATTTTTAGAATTTGCAATTAACCTTGTCCATATTATACCTCGATATGTTTTGACAACTTGAAAACATAGCTTCCCATCCCATCTCTTGTTTACCTCACCCGATAAATAACTAGATACATAGATAGATCGACAGTCGGGTGAATAACAGATAGTATCTCGTGCCCACCAATTATAGGACAGGTAGAATTTGAAACAGATATGCAGACCAACAAGCAGACTGTCCGACAAACAGACTAAGAGACAGGCCGACACACACATAAAGGCGTTTATATTGTAGATTTAATTAAATGGTAAATAAAACTGTACTTTTCAACCAAGTAGAATATTGAAACCAAAAATAAATTCAACTTGTTGCAGTCATGCAAAAACATATTAGTCTTTTTTTTTATTTAAAATAAAAAAAATAAAATATAATCTTCAAGTATGAGATACGATTTAGAAAAGTATTCTTGACAAGTCATGAAAGTGGTTAAAAAATAAATGTTTTTATGAATAAAAAAATGGCAAGATATCCCGGATCTATCAACTATTTACTAAATTTACTTGTCATTTCCTATAGAATTTGTCGAATACACACACACATGCACACACACACACCATCTCTCACACACACGTATACGATTAGAATAATTGAAATAGTATTTCGACAAGATAAAGCGATAAAAAAGAATGAAACAAAGTAACCTGTTCATCAATGTTTCGTCTTTATTGCGAGACTTCCTATGGATCAATGAAATTATGAAAACGAAAAACCAGTACGAATAATTAAAAAAATATACTGTTTTTTTTTGTTTTCTTGATTTCATTCATCCAGAGAAAGTCTCGCAATATAGACTAAACGTTGATGAACACATAACTTGTTTGTTTTTGTTTTTAATTTCCATTTCTGTCTTTTTCTCTGTATATATATATATATATATATATATATATATATATATATATATATATATATATATATATATATATATTTGTAGTCATCGACATACAGTCCTGTTTCGTTGTATCACAATTCATCAGTGCCGCTAGAGTAGCATATCTCCCAAGCCAAGGATTGAACCTCGAACCGTCGTGTTGACAGTCGGTAGTTCTCCACCCCACATATATATATACATTGAAATACATTTCTTGTAAAGAAATTTATTTTATCGTTGCACCCGGGATATGACAAATGATTACATGGTTCAAAGTTGATATTATTTATTGGAGGGTATATTGTATGATCTCGGGAAAAGCTAGGATTCAAATCCTCTAGGAAACAAATAGAAACACACATACACACATATATTTATGTATGTGTGTATGCATATAGCTATGAATATATATATATATATAATATGCATTTATAAATGTATACGAATGTATGTCTATATATATATATGTATGTATATGTATATGTGTATACGTACATATTTATACTTATATGTAATATGTGTAGACTAGCTGTATGTACTCGGCGTTGTCCGTTCGAAACGTATGTCCGGGCGAAGATAATAGCTACATACTATTAAGAATGAATCGAATATTCTAGCTTGTTACAAAATTAACACGTGTTGAATCTAGGGAAGCATAATACATATGTATATTCGTCTATAAAAATCAAACGCTAAGCAACCGTCATGGCTTTAATGGAAAATAATCGTGGTAGTTTAAATACGTAAGCTACTTCCAGCTTTAAATGTAATCGTTGCCAGTTATTTATAATTGAACATAAATTGAATAAAATATAGATTAAATTTAAAATAAATTAAATAATTCAACTTTAAATAATATTTGTCACTATAAAAACTGAAACTCTTTCAACAAAAAATTCATAACATAGTAATTATCGTTAATGTAATATGAAAATAAACTTACTCATTGATATAGATATTTTCAATAAATATTATATATTTATAATTTCTGCTAAAATAAAAGTGTATAAATTTTATTTTCAGTATGAAAATTAATTTGTGAAACAATGCACATTTTGTTCATATTAATAAAATATTGAGCAAAGAAATAAAGAGGAAAACGACTTTAATCTAATGGATATTTATATTTATTTTTATTATGTAAATGTATACATAGACATAGCCTGTATTCACATACATGTAAATATATATATGGACAATATTAATATATATGTATATATATATATATATATATATATATATATATATATATATATATATATATATGTGTGTATATGTCAGGTCATGTCATATGCTACTGGTACCATGTAACACAGTACTACCTGCCTCATGGTCGGGTCACCGGCGACTAAACTGGTTCCCCCACCAGACTTGTTTGGTGAGGAGGGCGGCTAGTCTCGCTGAAGGATTAAAAACAAGACCTTACAAAGAGCGAATGAACTCTTTTTCTGGGTCAACGGCCAACTAGCACCGTGTATATTTGTGTGTGTGTATATGTGTATTGGGGTAGAGAGGGCTCCTGTAAGCCGTGGTGAAGGCAACCTTTCTAGGAGAAGCAAATCTCTGATTTAAAAAACACTAGAGCGGAAGACCAGTATCCGCATTAAGCTGGTCTGCAGTTTAATTTGTTGCTGGCTATCTTGCTCTTGCTTGTTGCTGGATCTCAACATTTTGAACCGAGAGAGAGACTTAGCTGTCGTACAAAGCTAAGACTCTTTAACATCATATTTGTATAGATACTCCCTCAGACATTTGGGCTCATGGATTTTAATTGTCTGAGGGAGTGGCACTCGTCTGACAAGACATTGCAATCATCATATATATATATATATATATATATAGTTCATGTCATATGCTACTGGTACCATGTAACCCAGTACTATCTGCCTCATGGTCGGGTCACCGGCGACGAAACTGGTTCCCCACCAGACTTGTTTGGTCTTCCTGAAGGATTATAAACAAGACCTTCCAAAGGGCGAAACAACTGTTTTCGAAGTCAACGGCCAACTAGCACCGTGTGTTTGTGTGTATGTATGCGTATGTTGGAGTGGAGAGGGCTCCCGTAAGCCGTGGCGAAGCAGCCTTTCTAGGAGAAGCAAATCTCTGATTTAAAAACTCATAAAGCGGGAGACCAGTACCCGCATTAAGCTGGTCTGCAGTTTAACTTGTTGCTGGCTATCTTGCTCTTGCTTGTTACTGGATCTCAACATTTTGAACCGAGAGAGAGACTTAGCTGTCGTACAAAGCTAAGACTCTGTAACATCATCTGTGTATAGATATTCCCTCAGGCATTTGTCTATAAAAATGGTCCTGTGGCAATGGAAAAGTTGTGACGTGTGGAGGCTTGAAATGCTGGAAACATGTAATAATTGGTCTCAATGACCGTCTTCAGTGCCATGCCTCCTTGAGCGTGTGAATTCACCGGTAGGACAAAAAAAATAATGTAATTTTTGGGCTCATGGACTTTACGTGTCTGAGAGAGTGGCACTCGTCTGACAAGACGTCGCAGTCATCATATATAGGTATAATATTTATATGTGAGTGCATATTTATATGCACATATATTGATTTCTATATATTATATTATTGATTCCCGGAAAACTCAGTGAATCTAATCATGAACAATTATTAAGATTGTTACAAATCTATATATTTTGTCAGCTAAAATATGAACCGGGAAAGTAAACTGCAAAACTTTAACATGAAACAAACAATAAATTGTAACTAACATTAATCATAAACAAATTACGCGATATGATTTTTATAAGGTTGCAATGACGCTGTAGTTAAAAAGAAATTATTTGATAACTACACGTGAGTAGTTTTGTAAGGTGAAATTCAGTAAAGAGTTTAACAGAGTCGGGAGGAAGCTAGCGGCCGGGAAGATTGCGGCCAGTCGTAATGGCTTCTGTACGCCGGAAATCAGGGCAGATGATAGCAAAAATGTAAAACAAGTAAATCGGGCAAATTCCAAGCTCCAAACACTTTGAAATAAAAGTTGCCATAGAAATAACTTGAGTGTCGATTGTTGTTTACCAGGAAATCTTTCAATATACAAACCGTCACCCAGCAACGGAAGAAATATATGTTTCCATGATTGGTCAAATCATCCAAAAAATCAGAAAGATGTTATCCGTCCATTTTGGATTTTTTGGATGAGTTGATAATCTATAAAATATGGTATCTGTCCTTTTTAGTAATATACTACCATTTGTACATTATTATTGTCAGTGTTTGTTGAACTGCATCTATACGTTATACACGTATCTAAATATATTTGCAGACATCATTACACGCATATATGAACCTCATTGGACATGAAGAAACTAGACGATCACAAAACACGTTACGGACGTACACATTATATAGACACATAAAATAAACATGACACAAACGTTAAAGACACGCATAGAAATATGTACGCATTCATGGACTTGTTATATATGTAGCTATACAACAATATATTTGTACGTGTATATATATATATATATATATATATATATATATATATATATATATATAGAGAGAGAGAGAGAGAGAGAGAGAGAGAGAGATAAATAAAAAGGAACAAACCGTATTATGTGTTCATCAACGTTTCGTCTTTATTTAGAGACTTCCTCTGGAAGTCGAAATAAAGACGAAACATTGATGAACAGTTCCTTTTTATTTCTCTATTTTGTCGGAATACTATTTCCATTATTTTCATCATATATATATATATATATATATATATATATATATATATATATATATATATATATATTGTCGATATTTCCTACCGACGAGGGGGGGAAGAAAAGACGTTTAACTTGCAACGAAAAATTACCTCGTTGCTTACAAGCAAAAGTATTCTTGTAAATATAACGCGCTGTTATGAATCATACATGTTGTCGTACCGGTCTGATAGATCTCTAACAACGACAAGAACAAAAACTACAACAACCTACAAAGGTGACTGTTTTTATAGTCTCAATCTCTCGTTCAGCGAGATTGAAACGAGACTGGAATGTCTATTTAAGCTATAAGGAATAGACATCCTATTTTCTTCATTAACAAACACCAGGCCGGCCCGTTCACAGCCATGAGTGCCTTTCCCTTCCCACCGAGCCACCCTCGGTAAGTCAATCAATTTAATTATCACACATTCCCCACAAAAAAAATAAAAATAAAAAAATCTTGATAAAGGGAATAAAAGTTCATTTAGACTCCCGATAAACTGGGTCTACCAGGTACAACTCCTTGAGGGTCACAAGTTGAACAGAACCATTGTTCATCTTCTGGTGGTGCTTCAGTTAGACCCACACAGCTGAAGTGGAACCAGTCATTACATCTATCGCAGGCTATCATAGGTCTGCTATCCTCAGGTCTGTTACAGGTAGGACAGATCCAAATTGTAGTACTCTCTCTCCGTTGTGGGTCCTGACTCATATCCTGTGAATTCGGAGGTTCCATGCATATAGGGTCGGGTTCTCCAGGCTGTGGAGAGAATTCCCGAGGAAAGGGATGTTTAATAGAATATATGTCTATAACTCCATTACCTTTCCTCACTTTCACCATACGCACCAAATTGTCACTTCCTTAGATTAACTGCAGAACTTCACCTAGAGACCAGAAAGGTCTCGTCTTCAGAGGGCTTTTTATGAGCACTATGTCCCCTGGTTTTACTTTATCTTCAAAAGAACAATCAGCTAGGCTCAGAGCCCTTTCTCTGAGACTCAACAAATAGTCCTCATTCCAAACCTTCCTAAATTTAGTTAGGCTTTCTTCCCAGGAACGCAGGGTTTGAATCAATTCACTTCGACTTAGAGGGTCCATTGTTTCCAGGTCCTGGTTTTCAACCCTCATCATTATTCCCTGACCAATATTTGCATTCATGAGAGAGTTAGGGGTTAAGATATTTAGCTCAGAGTCCTCAGAGCTCCTATATGTCAGGGGGCGGCTATTTACTGCCCTTTGCACGTCAGACAAAATTGTAAGTAGGCCAAAATAGTCTGTTTTACCTCTTCCTATTGTTTAATATAGGCAGGATTTTATGGTCTTGATAGACCTTTCCCAACTACCACCATACCAAGGTGAAAACAGTGGAATCGTACAATGCTTCAAGTCATAAGAACTGAATCTTTCTTTGAATTCGTCCGCTAGCATCCCCCGGTTAATTATTCTGGCAGCAGCATTGAATGTGCGAGCGTTATCCGAATAAAGGTGCGTGGGTATTCCATTCGCGTTCGTGAACCTAATGAATGCTTGAATAAATGATTTTACAGTCATATCTGGAACCAGTTCCAAATGCACAGCCCTAATACTCATACATGTAAAAAGAATAATGTACATTTTGTAATCTCTTTCTTTTCCTTTAACATAGATATGACTGGTAAAATCCACACAAGTATGTTAATAAGGCCTGACAAAATTCACTCGAGGGGCTGGTAAGTTGGTCGAATTTGGTACTGAGAAGGAAACGGCATTATATTTTTTACACTTCATACAAGTACCAACCACATTTTTAATAGCCTGTCTGGCTTGTGGTATCCAATAACCGCCTAACCTTATTTCATTCAGAGTAGTGGCTAAGCCTAAGTGTTGGCTTCTCTGGTGGTATTCTTGAATGATCAATTTTGTCAGGTAATGTTCTTTTCCTAATAAAATAGGATTCTGTATTTCATATGGGTGATATTCAGAGTTTCCTATTCTTCCTTTTGATCTTATGATGCCTTTGGGGTCTAGAAAGAGATTCAAGTTTTTGACCAGTTTCGGCATGCTCTTTCCTCCAGGGTCTAGCAGGAAGTCTAACTCTCTTGAAAGGGATTGTTTTTGCATAGTCTTGATCAGGTAGGCTTTTGCCTGTAACTCGGGATCCATCTCCCTCTTTCTTAACCTGTTGACGAATTTAAATACCAGTGAAGTCACACTGATCAACTTACTCAAACTAGAAAATTTTTCCAGTTTGATTTCTGATATAGCCACCTCATTCTCTGCGGCATAATTTACTGGAGCACTAATCCGTTCCATTTGAGCCTTAGAAAGGCAGCTCAATTCACGATGGCACCAGGAGGATTCTTCTTGCTTAGGTCCCTCATACCAAAGAGAAAGTGTTTCCTTAAATTTTCTGATGGTCAAACCTCTGGTGATGTAATCCGATGGGTTTTCAATTGTCGATGCATACTTAAAGTTGACTTTTATGTTGAAATCACATTTGATCTTCTCTGTCATTTGAGCTATGTCCTGTAATCTATGTTGTCCAAACACGTTTTTCGTTTGGACAAAATCGGACAGAATCCAGGACAGAACCGCCTGAGCATCCGTGATTACATAGACATCCTTAATAGTAATGCCCTTTAGTGACTCCTTTATAAAAGGGAGGCACTTCACGGCTAAAAATACCGCTAGAAGTTCTAACGTCGGGAGGGATTTTCCCTGCAGAGGAGACATTTTTGCCTTTGCAAAGACCAAGGATGAGTTCCCATCCTGTACAGCGTACACCGCAAACCCATATGCGGCTTTAGATGGGTCGCAAAAGAAAAATAATTTGGTTTTGGTATCCTTTCCTTCATCTAAAGCTCTCCTTGAAAATGATACAGTGTTTAACGCGGACAGACCCTTTGCCAGCGTTCTCCAAACTGAACTCACACTTTGAGGAAACACACCATCCCAATTTAATTTTTGTTTCCATATTTCTCTCATCAAGAGACGACCTCGCACTGTCACAGGTAGATAAAGAGACAAAGGATCAGCTACCTTAGAGGTCTCAGACAATATTTTCCTCTTAGTAGACGCCTCCACGTCGCATGATGGTGGGCAAACACTTATTGAATCTTGGACAGTGTCATATTGATATCCCAACACTTTTTTCCCAACCAGAGTCGAATCCTGACAATGTTCCATCTGTCTTCATTTTCTTTTGGAGTGTTACATAGTTGGAATTGCAAGATTGCAAATCAAAATTTCCTTTCTGTAAACGTTCTCTCACAGTAGTATACAAGGCAGATAGGTTTTCTGCATTATTTGCAGTTTTCACCAAGTTATCCATATAAAAATTGGATTTCAATGTTTCTGAACAGTCATCCAAAGGGAACTTATCCGCATGAAACCTTAATACATAATTTAAAATAAAGGGGCTTGCATTGAAGCCAAATATAATGGTTTTGTACCGGTAGCAATGCAAGTTTTCACCTTTCTTTAGAAAAAGGCAAAATCGATTACGATCCCTTTCAGATGCCAGCCGAATCATCAGAAATGTTTTCCTAATGTCAGCTAGCAATGCGTATCGGTTTGTTCTGAATTGGATCATCAATTTTATCATGTCTGTCATCAGGTTTACTCCAGGATATGTTGGTTCGTTCAATGATACTGAGTCCTTATTCTTATATGAACAATTAAACACTGGTCTCACTTTGGTAGTAGTCTGGTCAGTTAGTTTTAACACGCGCCTATAAGGTATCCATATATAATCTTTAAATTGTTAAGGTGGCACAATTATCTCTTCGATAATGCCCTCATCTTCTTGTTGTTGAAAAACTTGCAGATAGTGAGTATACAAGTTTTTCTTCTCCAGATCTTTGGTTACACTTTCTAGAACTCGAATAGCAGCATTGTGATTCGAAGGTACTGATTTTATTTTATCGTCATACCACTGAAGTTGCACATGATAAAGACCATCTTTAAATGTGATGGAATCTCGGAATTGCTTAACTGTCTCTTCATCCAAGGTGGAGAATTTCTCGTCAGTGGGTAATCCAATGGATTCAAGGTTGAACATGTTCTCCAACCCTTGGGCATTACTTTCTTCGAACCAATTTTTTAAAGGGTCTGGGTAGGATTCCTTTGGGTGAACTACATAATTGATTCTGGCAGGTTGAAGTTCAGGAGTTCTTGCCAACACTTCTTCATAATTAAGCTGTGTTTTTTGGGGGGTTTTAATCTGGTGTTTATAGAGAAAAGAACACCTGTTTCCAAAGTGGATTAATCCTTTTTGTGTCTCGAATGCCACTCCATACATGCAAGGGATTACCTTTAAAGGTTCCAGGTACTGGATTGCGTCGAGTCCTAGTAACCCATCTATTATAATCAACTCCATCTTGGCATCAAACTTTGCAGCCAGCCTGCGATTTTTTAAATTCCCAAGAATCTGAGTAAGTCCTTCAAGGCAATAGGATAAGTTCAACTGGGTTGCTAGAATTGGGAGAGTATGAGTTCTCCCAGTAACCAAATTTAATCCCACAGAGATTTCCTTAAAATTTTTAGGACTAGTGCCTAAAAAGGTTTTTACCTCCATTTTTTTATCCTTGGCTAAGGAGAGACAATTCAGCTTTTTTAAAATTAAAGTGTCAAAATAAGTCCGTTGACTGCCAGTGTCCAACAGGCAGTTCACCTTCACCTTTTTTCGCCTCTTTTCACTATTATGCCAATTATGGGTGACAGGAAAGCATCATTATAGCCCTTTGTATGCAGGCAAGTATCAACCTGCATACTTCTTGTAATGGTTGAGCACATAGCAGTTATGTGTCCCTTTTAGTTGCAATGATGACAACACATTTTTCTTGATGTTTTTAATGGACAATATTCCCCAAGTGAGAACTCTTTAGGCACCGAAAACAGAGACGCAACTCTCTACACCTTGTTATCCTTGCTTCATGAGTAGAATAGCTGTCACAATCTTCGGACAAATGTTTATTCGTTTTGCAAAATTCACATTTTTCCTCGGATATTAACTTAGTATTAAAGGTTTTGAGAGACGAGGTTTCAATTGTCTGCTCTGGCTTAAACTAAGGTTGGAGTCGAGTTTTGGCCATTAATATCTTGGTCGGCTTTCTGGCAACCAGCATCCGTTTTACTATACTTAGGGTTTCCTTCAACCGTGTAGACAATGTTGGGTATGAACTCCCGGAAATTCGTAACAGTTTTTCCCTTATTTAAGGAGGGAATTTCGTAAATAACACTTGTGATATTATTATCGTTCCAGCTGACTTATCGTCATATAAGTCACAATTATAAGAGGTCCTTAGTTCCCACATATCTGCCTGGGTCTTGATCATAAATTTTTTTTAATCCCTCTAGATTTTTGGGATTGTCCAACTGAAAATCTAATATTTCCTTAATTATTTCCCCTCTTATCTCCTCCTCGTCCAAATACTGGTCCTTCAGTAGCTTCAGGGCCATCAAGTAACTTTCGTCAGAGGGTGAAAGATGATTTATAAGTTGGAGTGCTCTGTCTTCCAAGGAGCATCTCAAAAATAGAGTTTTTCAGTGTTAGACGCAATGGACTTGGCACAATTTTCAAATTTTGTCAAAAAGTCCTTGAAGCTCCTCTTGTTGGTCTCAAAGTCTTTTTCATCAAAGCGTGGTCCCTTCAATTTTAATTTGAATGGCTCCACTGAAAATGAAGAATGGGCTTTTGGTTCGAAGGGTGGTAATCTTTCAGTGTTTGGAGTAACCGGGTTCTCCTGACTTGGAGTAGAGTCAATATCTTCTTCCATTGAAGTGGCTGCTGGGTTCTCACTCTAGTCAGCTTTGTGCAGAAAACTTAAACGTTGCCTGGCTTCATATTTGAAGCGGAAGGAAGCTAGACTTAAGCTTGCCAAAGCTTCTGCTTCTCCCCTTGCAGCAAAGTGTTCCTCCATTCCAAAGGAGACTCCTTCCAGCTCTTCTAACCAGCCCTCTATTTTACGTTTAAATAGAGAAACCACTTCTTCAGAACTCTTCTCCTCCTATTCTAACCCTTCCAGGGTAGTCTGTATTTTTCGTTGAAGAAGATTCTGTTTCAGCTTCAGTTCCTCTATCGAGACTGAATCCTCCATGTTGTTAATTCCGACTTATCTCGAGAATAATTAAATTCTAAAGTTGGTTGAAATTCGCAGCCGGAAGTTTTTTCGTTGCAATGTGTCGATATTTCCTACCGACGAGTGGGGGGGGATAAAAGACGTTTAACTTGCAACGAAAAATTACCTCGTTGCTTACAAGCAAACGTATTCTTGTAAATATAACGCGCTGTTAACAGTTGTCGTACCGGTCTGATAGATCTCTAACAACGACAAGAACAAAAACTACAACAACCTACAAAGGTGACTGTTTTTATAGTCTCAATCTCTCGTTCAGCGAGATTGAAACGAGACTTTTTTTTTTTTTTTTTTTTACAAAGGCATCACCACATTATCAAGGCCCAGAGGCCACTCAAGGATAAGGGTTAAAGAGTTTACAGAAGAAATTGGTCAATATAGTAATCATTAGTAATGAAACTTTGGTAAATTTAATAACTTATATGGAACGGCTCATCAAGAACTTATTTACTTTAGACTTGAACACAACCATATTGTAGTCAGCCGGAAAGCAGGAAAACGGAAGACAATTCCACAGGCGTGCAGTTCTAAGAAAGAAGCTTTGTTCATGGAATCTACGTTTAGGTTTAGGCACAGATAAAGAGTGGGGGAAATTATTGATAGTGTTTACAGCTAGACGAGTGTTTCTTGTGAAAGTTTGGCGAGGGGGGACCATAGATTGAAGCTCAGTTGAACACTTTCCATGAAAATAACGATACATCAGAGACAAACTCGCAACATCTCTTCTGTGAGATAGAGGTTGCAAGGAGGAGAAAAGGACATCTCCTACGAGGCTACGAAGTCTATTTTGAACTCTATCAAGGCAGGACAAGTCCTTTCTAGCAGCTCCTGCCCAGATGTGGCAACAGTATTCCATCCTTGGACGTACCTGGCTCTTATATAGGTAGAGAATAGCATCAGCAGTGAGATATCTACTGGATCGATAGAAAGATCCCACCATTTTTCCAGCGGCCTTGGCAACAGATTTGATATACGTGTTCCATTTAAGATCAGGAGTAATGGTCAAGCCCAGAAGCTTGTCAAAACTTGAGGCCTCCTGAAGACGAGAGCCATTCATTTCAATTGATGACAAATGTGGATTAGAATGTTGATGATGTAAAGAGAGAAGCTTGGTTTTAGATGCATTAAAAGTAACCAGCCACTCCTTTCCCCATTGTACTACGTGCTCAAGATCAGAGGAGAGAGAATTGGAGAGAACTTGGTCGTTTACTGTCTTAGATGTGGTACCATAAATGGTAGTGTCGTCAGCATAAATGTCTACAAATGATGTAAGGATATGATTTGGAAGATCATTAATGTAGATCAGGAAAAGAGTTGGGCCCAGAATGGATCCCCGAGGGACACCGGCATTAATACTGTGAGCTTCTGATTTTTGCCCCTCAACTACTACTCTTATGAACCTATCAGAAAGAAATGATTTAATAATTGAGAAGACTTTTCCAGCTATACCATAGCTAGCGATCTTATGAAGTAAACCTTTATGCCATACCCTATCAAAGGCTTTAGATATGTCAAGAGCAATTGCCCTAGAAAGATTGCCACCGTCGAGAGATTTGCTAATCCTATGCGATATAACTGTAAGGACATCTGCTGTAGATCTAGCAGAACGGAAACCATATTGAGTGTCACTAAGAAGGTTATTTTTGTTGAGATGTTTGATTACTTCTGTATTTAACACAGATTCTAGCAACTTACTCATGACGCACAGGAGACTTATTGGCCTGTACTGAGAGGGGGATGAGCGATCACCTGAATTCTTAAATACAGGGCATACTGATGAGATTTTCCAGGGAGATGGGAAACTATTCTCCTTAAGACAACGTTTAAACAGTTTTGTAAGTATGGGCGCTAATTCAGGTTGAAGTTTTTTGAGTACTATAATTGGAATACCATCAGGGCCAGTTGCTTTACTGGAATCAAGGTTTTTGATTAGCTTCGCAACATCACGTACAGATATACGTATATCACATAGCGTGTTTTCTGATACAGGAGGAAATATTGGGGGTTGGCGGTCTTGGTCGCAAAGGGTAGAATTAGCTGCAAAGTTCTTGACAAAGAGTTTGGCTTTGTCTGATGCTGACGAGATTACCTCAGGTCCATTGATAATAGTTGGGATGGAGCACACGCTTCTGTTCAGGATTCTGTTTGCTATTTGCCAAAACTGGTGGGAACCAAGCCGCTGCTCAGCTACTTTGGACTTAACAGATTGAGCATACAACACTCTTGCGGTCCTTATTACTTTCTTACAATGGTTGCTGGCAGTCCTGAAAACGGCTTTAGTTTCCATACATCTATTACGTTTGAAGCAGTGGAAAAAGTGATTTCTGTGCGCAATGGCAGCAGCACATTCTGAAGAGAACCATGGCTGGCTGTTAGGTTTTTGCTGAAACTTTTTAGAGGGTATGAAATGATCAATACCTACAATTAACCATTCAGTTAGATCTAATACTATAGAGGACACATCCTTTTTAAACATGGAATGCAGAGGTAGATCAGATATAAATGTACGGAAGCTATCCCAGTCAGCCTTAGTGTATCGATATACTGTACGATGAAGAGGTACGTCTGGGGACTTATTACATTCCATTTTTATCTTAATTGATACAACAGAGTGGTCGGAAGATCCAAGAGGCGACAGAACAGAAACTGAACATAGTTCAGGGCAAGTTGTGAGAAAAAGGTCTAGTAGGCTCGCATACTGGCCGTCATTATCGGGCACACGGGTAGGTTCCTGAACAATCTGAGTGAGGTCATAGGCAATGGAGAAATCATGACAGAACCTCCCCTCATCATCGGTCTTGTTTGAGTGGGTCAACCATTCGACGTTGTGAACATTGAAGTCTCCACATACGTGAATGTTAGCTGAAGGATAAGTAGAAAGGACTTGGTCAATTTTCTCAGATATGCTTTGAAAGATAGTAACTCCGCTGTTGTGGGGGCGATAGAGAGTAAATATAAATGCAGTAGTGTGAGCTAAAGCAACCCGGAAGCACATATAGGGTAAGTTAGGATCTTCCCTGGAGATGTCCCTCCCACATGGAAAGCTATCTTTAATATAGGCACATATTCCATGCCCATGGCGATCATGGGGGTCAGATTTAGAAGTTAAGTTAGAGTATCCTGAAATTGCAAACTCATCTAGGGAAATAGCCTGTCCAATGCCAGTTTCACTTAAAAATAAAAGGTCTGGTTTAGTCTCCTGTAATTGGGTTTCAACCTCTGGAAGGTTAGAACGAAGACCCCTGATGTTGGAGAAGGACACATGGTTGTAGGGGTCTACGTTGGAAGTTGGGGAACCGGGTTTAATCGTGTATTTTTTCTTGAAACTTGTCATGATGAAATTTTGGAATTAGTGGACTAGGTCGACAGATTTACTTAGAGCAGGACAGAGAGGGGAAATTAAGAGAGAAAAAGAAACGAAGAATTTTTTTTTTATTTGTAGCTAATGATAAGGTAAAGCCGTAACAATTACCCACTAGTATGGCATTGAGAGGCCCCACCAGAAGCTACTGCATGGTCCAGAATCCATTCGCCAAATGGCAATACAGCAGCCCCAGTACTTTGCACCTGCTGATAGGACAGCCTCCTTAGTGGTTAATCCAAGGTTCGGGTCCCTGACTATCAGGCGGATAACGTCAGCCCAGACAAAACGTTTACCTCCAGCACCCTTACTAGTGACATGGCTACAAGGATAGACATAGAAACAGAAAATTTCCGCCATCTCAGCCAACTGTTCGCAAAATTACTGCCAACCTGAATGTCTATTTAAGCTATAAGGAATAGACATCCTATTTTCTTCATTAACAAACACCAGGCCCCGGCCCGTTCACAGCCATGAGTGTATTTCCCTTCCCACCGAGCCACCCTCGGTAAGTCAATCAATTTAATCATCACAATATATATATATATATATATATATATATATATATATATATATATATATATATGCGTGTGACTATATCTGTTTATACATATATATATATATATGTATATATATATAAATATATATATATATATATATATATATATGTGTGTGTGTGTGTGTGTGTGTATATGAGAACAACTAATTAATCCACCATGTTATAAGCACTTTAAGAAGAGTGAAAAACATTGAATTTTCAAAAAGTAAATTGCCCTTAATCTGCTGATATTGTTAAAGCAATAGATATACTCATAATCCATATATCAATATACTAATATATATATATATATATATATATATATATATATACATATATATACATATAAAACTATATGTACGTATGTATATATCTATTGCTTTAATCTACTTAAAAAATCTCTGCAAAACAAAATATATATGGAGAGAAAGAAGGAGGGAGAGAGACAGCAAGAGACATTAAATATTCACGATCTGAAATGAAAGTCTTTGAACAAATTCAAGCAGAGTATATGGAATTATCGATCATTTTTCGATTTTTGTAATCAAACTTCGTGTTTAAAGATTAAAATCTCATTTAGAATCAAAGCGTAAATGAATAATGAACGTAAATATGATTTACTGAGATATGTGCTCGTATATGCTGACAAACTTTCGAATGATTAATAACCATTTAAATAACGATAATAAAATAATATATTTTTGTTTCTTGTAATCTCATTTTATATGTTTATATTTCCTCTTGTTGTTGGCTAAAAGTTTGTAACCTAGAAACTTGCGCATGTAACTTTGGTAACCTCATAAAACTTATGATCATGTTAATATATGAGACATCACTTTAACTGCCAATTTTATGAGAAAGTTTGAACAGCATAGAATGTTTACGATGGTCATTTTTTATCAGGGCAAAGATCACATGTTCTAATCTGTGTTCATATCTGATTATTTATATCCTGTAACCAGCAGATGACTTCACGTGATACATTTAAAAACCGCATGTGATCAAGTTAATCCAACATATTAATAAACAGACAATTAACTAACTTCATTATTTCTTTCCTGATTACAAAATTCGAAGAATTAATCTGCGATTTATTTTACTAGCATTATTCATGAAATATTTCTCTTGAAATCTTTTAACCTGAACATGCGCTGCTAATAAACGCATTTGAAATTATTTGACGAAGTTTTCCATTCTAATCTCTTTATGAACGCAAATTATGAGCAGTTTAGTTTTACCTTCTAATTCCAATTGTATTTTTACAGTTTTCATTAATCGAATATTATATGGTATGAATTAATGAAAAGAGAAGAACATCCATCCAAACATTCGGAATGAACTTGAATGTATTAGCGATAAAACAAAACTGCTGCTGTCAGCAATATATATTCCATTAGATCGGCATAATATGGATCAGTTTGTATCAAAAATCTTTGTCTAACGCAAAGCAACAAAACCTTTTGATGAAAACGTCAAGCAGAGGTTCGCTAGTCACAAGTTTAATCGAGTAGAGTTTGTTGTTCACAACGCAAGATACACGTCGACGTTCTCTATTCGCATGCTTTAAATGCTTCACCCACTCCTCCCAGCGACTCACCTTTTATAATGTTTCGGGCACACCCAATTTGCATATACTACACGAGACTGCTAGAGATCTACGCGTGCCTTAAAAAAATAACAGCCGCCATATTGGTGTCTTTTTTTCTTTTTGTTCCTCAGCCTGATGCCGAGAGAGATTCTCTCCCGTTTCTGAAGCGGGTCCTCTCTATGGCTATCACACAGTTATATATTTATCTGAAAATCCATTAAATTCTGTAGAGCTATACTCTGCATCCTCCATTTATTGCACGGTTTGTTCTAAGCGTTATTTATGAACATGTATTTTAGACCTTATTACGTCCACTTTTACGATACACCAATATGTGTAGCGATGAAACGATTGTTAAATTAGTAATGTAGTTTTATGCCACTTCTATTGCTAGGACGGAATTATCTAGAGAAACAGTTGCATAACATATAAATGTACAGTAACGTCCAAAAATAAGTGACACACTTTCAAAACCTAATATTTGTTAGAAATACAAAGTGTGAAAAGCTGAATTTTTTACAACTGGTAGTCGTTATCGTCCATGATAACATACTAAAATTTGAATCATTTGCAACGGATAGAAAAAGAATTATAACAATTATTTATTTTCAAAATAGGAACGACCCAAAAGTAAGGGATAACATTCAGAAAAACAATGTAAACCGTACGCTATATTTAAACTTTTTTGATTTCCTCTAAAGAATAAGTCATCTGTAAACATTGAATAAGCCGGCACCATGACGAAACGGCAAACACTTGATTACTCTGTGAAACAAGCTATTGTGAAGCTACACGAGGAAAAGCACACCATTAGAGAGATTTCAGAACAAGTGAAACGTTCCAAGAGTGTTGTAGACAAGGTTGTTAAATCCTAGAATTATACTGGCAAAATAGTTAGTACTTTTAAACCGGCAGACCCCGCAAAACTTCAGCAAAAGAAGATCGAATAATGCAGCGTATGTCATTAAAGAATTGTTTTTTAGTCTTGCACAGCAATCAAAAGGCTTATGAATAGTTCCTCATGCGTTAATGTGTCAAGACAGACTGTTTTTAGACGACTGACAAAGATAGGGCTGTTTAATCGAACCCGAGGGAACAAACCATTTGTTAGTTCGAAGAATAAGAAAACAAGATTGGAGGTTGCAAACAGGTATGCAATTTGGACATATGAAAATTTGGCAAAGTATTTTTTCAGTTATGAAAGCAAGTTTAATTTATTTGAACATGATGGAAAAATCAATATAAAGAGATCTATTGGTGAAAGATTAAGTGCAAAGTGTACTAAGAAAACTATCAAGTTTGATGGCGAAAGCATCATGATATTTGGAATGTTTTCTAGCCAAGGTACAACGCCTCTTGTCCGGTTACAAACTCTCGTAAACGAGCAGATCTATGAAAACATTGCTCAAGATCATGTTGTGCCAATCATATAGAATTCAGGTTTCCATAGGGCTACGTTTATGCAAGATAATGCCCCATGTCACATGGAAAATGTGGTAATGAGTTATCTTAGCGAGCAGGATTTCGAAATTATGGATTGGCCACCGAAAAGTCCTACATTAAATCCAAGAGAAAATCTCTGGAAGATCTTAGGAGGGAAAATTATGAAAGGGAATCCCACTAGAACGGTGAAGCTTCAAGAAGTATAGTTTAAGATTAGTATACAGGATTTTCAGCAACCGATTCGTTCTTGTAGTCGAAGATGTGCAACTGTCATTGAGAGCAAGGGTTCATTTACTAAATATTGATTGTACATATATTTTCATTGTATTTTGGGTGTTTACATTGTGTTTCTCAAGTTAGTCTCTTAGTTTTGGACGTTCCTATTTTGAAAATAAATAAATAATTGTTGTAATTCTTTTTTCTATCCTTTGCAAATGATTCAAATTTAAATATGTTATTATGGATGATAACGACTACCAGCTGTCAAAATTTCAGCTTTTCACATTTGTTATTTCTAAAAAATATTAGGTTTTCAAATGTTGTCACTTGATTTTGGACGCTATTGTATAAAAGTTATCATATTTTGTAAAATTAATTGGAAAGCAACACATGTTTTCTTTTGCTGCAGTGTTTTGTAATTGTTGTTTGAAAGAGAAAACTTCCAATGACTTGAAAATGACTTCCGAAGATATTTTCCGTTATGCTGTCTAAATATTCTCAGTATTTAAATCATCAGCAGTTTGTTATACCCTACTCTACATTGAAGTTTACTATGGAAGTGGAGGTAAAGTCTCATTTTCTTTCTTAAAAATCTTAAGTATGTGAATACAGCCTGAGATTAGAATAAGTTAGTATACAAGCTGTGATCTTTCTTGAAAACTTACTTGTTTAAAACTGTATGCAGAGTTCATGGAATAACTGAACGGTTCTGTTTAAAGGTATATGTTTTACACGCATTGATACAAACATAAAACAACTCCGTTTATCAGTTAGAAATGTTTTGCCTGCTGACAAAAATGAGTTTTTTTTTCAATTTGTTGAATTTACTCAGTCTATATATCTGAAATTCTCTGTGTGTGTAAATTTCCCTACAAAATTATTCTGTCAATTTTCAGTCTACAGATGCGAGCTCTGATATAAGGGGTATTGAGATTTGGGAAAATCACTTTAATCGGTTTTCAACCAGAAATTTAACTGCTAAGGGGTAAAAGTTCAAGGATTTTACCTTTGAAAATTGTACCAAACTCCTCCGTCAATTCGGGGTCTAACCACTTGAAACTTTAAATGTAGGTTATTTGGACATAGGCCAAACCTTAAATTTTAATTTGAGCCCAAAACAATAAACGTTAATGGTCCAAAATTGGGATTAAATAAAAAAAATGTCCCCTGTGGTCTCTACCAAATAACTCAGGCTATTTATTGACTAAATATGTGAGATTTTACATAAAGGGTATTCAGGGATAAATCAAGCTCTTTAATCGGTTGAGTCGAAAATTTAGTTGCCGAATGCAAAGTTCATAAGATTTTATCTTTGCGGTTTTTAGCAAACTACTCAGACAATTTTTGCTTTAAACATTTGGATTTTTACATAACTGATATTCAGACATGTGGTACGCATTTTAATCAGTTTTAGGGCGAACATTTTACTACCAAAACGTCAAAGTTGAAAGATTTAACCTTTGCAGATTCTACCAAGCTCCTCCGCAAAGTTTGAGTATAAACACTTTAGATGTAGATAACTTGGACATGGGTCAAACTTTTATTTTGATTTGAGATAAAAACAATAAATATTAAGGTTAAAATGTGGGTCAGAATATTTCTGTGGTCTCTACCAAATTGCTCAGTCAATTCTTTGTCTACACATTTGAAATTTTACATAAAGGGTATTCACACATAGTAGAAGTAATGAACAGTACATAGGGATCGAACACAGCTTGGCTGAACTGCTAGTAAGTAATAATTCCTCTTATAAAATCGTTTTAGTCCTGTAGAGCTGAACTTTGCAACCAATGGTCGAAAAGTGTTTATCACTAGAACTCTTGTCCTCTCTGTCTGGAAGAATGATTCTGCACTATCCAATCAAAAAATATTTTATTATATGTTGTGTGACAAGTACGAACTTGACTACGTAAGGCTTGCCTCCAACGTTTAGAGATAAAAATGACTAAAATGTCACCATTTCACCATCTAGGCAAAGTGTGTGGCCGCCATGTGGGCGTGCTATGTCCCGAGAGTCGACTGGAGTCGGCTTTTCACATAGCTCGATCACACCATTGCTAAATCAGTTGCCATTAATTTGCTTCAATAATTCTTACATATACAAAAAGGACATGCCCAACTATAGATCTTATGGAAGTGTGTTGTCAAATAAACCTAATGGTTATAAACGCCATTCACCAATTTATCTCATGCTTTCTTCTGTCAATGTTTTTCCAGCATTCTTGGTGAAAATCACGATATTTTCTCATCTCTTAATCGAGTTATTTTCTTTTTTTAGTTTTATACCTTTCAAAATAAATATCCGAAAATTACTCGTCTTTAATGATGCTGATTTTTCTTTATGCTAAAGTATCTTATGCATTTATTACCACTAATAATCTCTTTTTAACTGTTTTGCTTTCTATGTGTTAATTTCAATTGTTTGCTATCTGTTAATTTTAATTGTTTGCTATCTGTTAATTTTAATTGTTTGCTATCTGTTAATTTTAATTGTTTGCTATCTGTAAATTCCAATTGTTTGCTATCTGTTAATTTCAATAGTTTGCTATCTGTTAATTTCAATTGTTTGCTATGTGTTAATTTCAATTGTTTGCTATCTGTTAATTTCAATTGTTTGCTATCTGTTAATTTCAATTGTTTGCTATCTGTTAATTTAAATTGTTTGCTATCTGTTAATTTCAATTGTTTGCTATCTTTTAATTTTAATTGTTTGCTATCTGTTAATTTCAATTGTTTGCTATCTGTTAATTTCAATAGTTTTCTATCTGTTAATTTCAATAGTTTGCTATCTGTTAATTTCAATTGTTTGCTATCTGTTAATTTCAATAGTTTGCTATCTGTTAATTTCAATAGTTTTCCATCTGTTAATTTCAATAGTTTGCTATCTGTTCATTTCAATTGTTTGCTATCTGTTAATTTCAATAGTTTGCTATCTGTTAATTTCAATTGTTTGCTATCTGTTAATTTCAATTGTTTACTATCTGTTAATTTCAATTAATTGCTATCTGTTAATTTCAATAGTTTGCTATCTGTTAATTTCAATTGTTTGCTATCTGTTAATTTCAATAGTTTGCTATCTGTTAATTTCAATAGTTTGCTATCTGTGAATTTCAATTGTTTGCTATCTGTTAATTTCAATTGTTTGCTATCTGTTAATTTCAATTGTTTGCTATCTGTTAATTTCAATAGTTTGCTATCTTTTCATTTTAATTGTTTGCTATCTGTTAATTTCAATTGTTTGCTATCTGTTAATTTCAATAGTTTTCTATCTGTTAATTTCAATAGTTTGCTATCTGTTAATTTCAATTGTTTGCTATCTGTTAATTTCAATAGTTTGCTATCTGTTAATTTCAATAGTTTTCCATCTGTTAATTTCAATAGTTTGCTATCTGTTCATTTCAATTGTTTGCTATCTGTTAATTTCAATAGTTTGCTATCTGTTAATTTTAATTGTTTGCTATCTGTTAATTTCAATTGTTTACTATCTGTTAATTTCAATTAATTGCTATCTGTTAATTTCAATAGTTTACTATCTGTTAATTTCAATTGTTTACTATCTGTTAATTTCACTTGTTTGCTATCTGTTAATTTCAATTGTTTGCTATCTGTTAATTTCAATAGGTTGCTATCTGTTAATTTCAATTGTTTGCTATCTGTTAATTTCAATAGTTTGCTATCTGTTAATTTCAATTGTTTGCTATCTGTTAATTTCAATTGTTTGCTATCTGTTAATTTCAATAGTTTGCTATCTGTTAATTTCAATAGTTTGCTATCTGTTAATTTCAATTGTTTGCTATCTGTTAATTTCAATTGTTTACTATCTGTTAATTTCAATTGTTTGCTATCTGTTAATTTCAATTGTTTGCTATCTGTTAATTTCAATAGTTTGCTATCTGTTAATTTCAATTGTTTACTATCTGTTAATTTGAATAATTTGCTATCTGTTAATTTCAATTGTTTGCTATCTGTTAATTTCAATAGTTTACTATCTGTTAATTTCAATAGTTTGCTATCTGTTAATTTCTATTGTTTACTATCTGTTAATTTCAATAGTTTGCTATCTGTTAATTTCAATTGTTTGCTATCTGTTAATTTCAATAGTTTGCTATCTGTTAATTTCAATTGTTTGCTATCTGTTAATTTCAATAGTTTACTATCTGTTAATTTCAATAGTTTGCTATCTGTTAATTTCAATTGTTTACTATCTGTTAATTTCAATAGTTTGCTATCTGTTAATTTCAATTGTTTGCTATCTGTTAATTTCAATAGTTTACTATCTGTTAATTTCAATAGTTTGCTATCTGTTAATTTCAATTGTTTGCTATCTGTTAATTTCAATAGTTTGCTATCTGTTAATTTCAATTGTTTACTATCTGTTAATTTCAATAGTTTGCTATCTGTTAATTTCAATTGTTTACTATCTGTTAATTTCAATTGTTTACTATCTGTTAATTTCAATTGTTTACTATCTGTTAATTTCAATTGTTTGCTATCTGTTAATTTCAATTTTTTACTATCTGTTAATTTCAATAGTTTGCTATCTGTTAATTTCAATAGTTTACTATCTGTTAATTTCAATAGTTTGCTATCTGTTAATTTCAATTGTTTACTATCTGTTAATTTCAATTGTTTACTATCTGTCAATTTCAATTGTTTACTATCTGTTAATTTCAATAGTTTGCTATCTGTTAATTTCAATTGTTTGCTTTCTGTTAATATCAATAGTTTGCTATCTGTTTATTTCAATTGTTTGCTATCTGTTAATTTCAATTGTTTGCTATCTGTTAATTTTAATAGTTTGCTATCTGTTAATTTCAATAGTTTGCTATCTGTTAATTTCAATAGTTTACTATCTGTTAATTTCAATAGTTTGCTATCTGTTAATTTCAATTGTTTACTATCTGTTAATTTCAATTGTTTACTATCTGTTAATTTCAATTGTTTACTATCTGTTAATTTCAATAGTTTGCTATCTGTTAATTTCAATTGTTTGCTATCTGTTAATTTCAATAGTTTGCTATCTGTTAATTTCAATTGTTTGCTATCTGTTAATTTCAATTGTTTGCTATCTGTTAATTTCAATAGTTTGCTATCTGTTAATTTCAATAGTTTGCTATCTGTTAATTTCAATTGTTTACTATCTGTTAATTTCAATAGTTTACTATCTGTTAATTTCAATTGTTTACTATCTGTTAATTTCACTTGTTTGCTACCTGTTAATTTCAATTGTTTGCTATCTGTTAATTTCAATAGGTTGCTATCTGTTAATTTCAATTGTTTGCTATCTGTTAATTTCAATAGTTTACTATCTGTTAATTTCAATAGTTTGCTATCTGTTAATTTCAATAGTTTGCTATCTGTTAATTTCAATTGTTTGCTATCTGTTAATTTCAATTGTTTGCTATCTGTTAATTTCAATTGTTTGCTATCTGTTAATTTCAATTGTTTGCTATCTGTACATTTCAATAGTTTTCTATCTGTTAATTTCAATTGTTTGCTATCTGTTAATTTCAATAGTTTGCTATCTGCTAATTTCAATAGTTTGCTATCTGTTAATTTCAATAGTTTACTATCTGTTAATTTCAATAGTTTGCTATCTGTTAATTTCAATTGTTTGCTATCTGTTAATTTCAATAGTTTGCTATCTGTTAATTTCAATAGTTTGCTATCTGTTAATTTCAATTGTTTACTATCTATTAATTTCAATAGTTTGCTATCTGTTAATTTCAATTGTTTGCTATCTGTTTATTTCAATTGTTTGCTATCTGTTAATTTCAGTTGTTTGCTATCTGGTAATTTCAATAGTTTGCTATCTGTTAATTTCAATAGTTTGCTATCTGTTAATTTCAATCGTTTACTATCTGTTAATTTCAATTGTTTACTATCTGTTAATTTCAATTGTTTACTATCTGTTAATTTCAATTGTTTGCTATCTGTTAATTTCACTAGTTTACTATCTGTTAATTTTAATAGTTATCTATCTGTTAATTTTAATTGTTTACTTTCTGTTAATTTCAATTGTTTACTATCTGTTAATTTCAATTGTTTACTATATGTTAATTTCAATTGTTTGCTATCTGTTAATTTCAATTGTTTACTATCTGTTAATTTCAATAGTTTGCTATCTGTTAATTTCAATAGTTTACTATCTGTTAATTTCAATAGTTTGCTATCTGTTAATTTCAATTGTTTGCTATCTGTTAATTTAAATAGTTTACTATCTGTTAATTTCAATTGTTTACTATCTGTTAATTTCAATAGTTTACTAGCTGTTAATTTCAATAGTTTGCTATCTGTTAATTTCAATAGTTTGCTATCTGTTAATTTCAATTGTTTACTATCTGTTAATTTCAATAGTTTGCTATCTGTTAATTTCAATAGTTTACTATCTGTTAATTTCAATAGTTTGCTCTGTTAATTTCAATAGTTTACTATCTGTTAATTTCAATAGTTTTCTATCTGTTAATTTCAATAGTTTACTATCTGTTAATTTCAATTGTTTACTATCTGTTAATTTCAATTGTTTACTATCTGTTAATTTCAATTGTTTACTATCTGTTAATTTCAATTGTTTACTATCTGTTAATTTCAATTGTTTGCTATCTGTTAATTTCAATTGTTTACTATCTGTTAATTTCAATAGTTTGCTATCTGTTAATTTCAATAGTGTACTATCTGTTAATTTCAATAGTTTGCTATCTGTTAATTTCAATTGTTTACTATCTGTTAATTTGAATTGTTTGCTATCTGTAAATTACAATTGTTTGCTATCTGTTAATTTTAATTGTTTACTATCTGTTAATTTCAATAGTTTGCTATCTGTTAATTTCACTAGTTTACTATCTGTTAATTTCAATAGTTTGCTATCTGTTAATTTCAATTGTTTACTATCTGTTAATTTCAATTGTCTACTAACTGTTAATTTCAATTGTTTACTATCTGTTTATTTCAATTGTTTGCTATCTGTTAATTTCAATTGTTTACTATCTGTTAATTTCAATAGTTTGCTATCTATTAATTTCAATAGTTTACTATCTGTTAATTTCAATAGTTTGCTATCTGTTAATTTCAATTGTTTGCTATCTGTTAATTTCAATAGCTTACTATCTGTTAATTTCAATAGTTTGCTATCTGTTAATTTCAATAGTTTACTAGCTGTTAATTTCAATAGTTTGCTATCTGTAAATTTCAATTGTTTGCTATCTGTTAATTTCAATTGTTTACTATCTGTTAATTTCAATAGTTTGCTATCTGTTAATTTCAATAGTTCATTATCTGTTAATGTCAATAGTTTGCCATCTGTTAATTTCAATAGTTTGCTATCTGTTAATTTCAATAGTTTGCTATCTGTTAATTTCAATAGTTTACTATCTGTTAATTTCAATAGTTTGCTATCTGTTAATTTCAATTGTTTACTATCTGTGAATTTCAATTGTTTACTATCTGTTAATTTCAATTGTTTACTATCTGTTAATTTCAATTGTTTGCTATCTGTTAATTTCAATTGTTTACTATCTGTTAATTTCAATAGTTTGCTATCTGTTAATTTCAATTGTTTACTATCTGTTAATTTCAATAGTTTGCTATCTGTTAATTTCAATTGTTTACTATCTGTTAATTTGAATTGTTTGCTATCTGTAAATTTCAATTGTTTGCTATCTGTTAATTTCAATTGTTTGCTATCTGTTAATTTAAATTTTAAACGGTGCAATCTAATTTTGAAATTAATTATAGATACACTATGTTTACTTGTTCGAAATTTTAATATTTCTCTGAATCCACACGTACTATTTTATTTCGCGGTATTATAATACTATTTAGCATGCTCTTTAAAATATAATTCAATTAAGAAGAAACTCACTGCGATATAGATTATAAATAATAGATAGATAACTGGATAAACATTAAAAGAGGAAGGTAAAAAGATAGAGAAATAGATAATAGAAATATCAAAAAACATTCCTGATATGTTTATTCATATGCGGTTACTGGTCTGTTTTTATGCCGAGAAGTTTATGATATTATAAATAACTGTTGAACTGAATTACCTTTTGTGCCTGTTTAGGTATCCTGTGAAGAATGAACTTTACAGCTAATGCTTCAGGTAAAAATAAACTGACAAGATATCAACGGAATCAAACGTAACTTGCTTTCGTGTATTTAATCGATAAAACTTTCTCTCTCTAACGTAAATGTAATATTATTAATATTACATATATATATATATATATATATATATATATATATATATATATATGTCAATTGGTTTAAAATGTATGTACAGATTCTTTATAGTGAGGCTTATTAGTATATAAGAAGGACAATATAATTTTTCTGATCTCTATCGCTCCACAGTGTATCTTTTACCCATCGAATCCAAGCTTGTTAAACAACTTAAACTGCTATACACCGTTCTGTGGTTTGCCCTATATGTTTTCACTTCGTAAATCTAAATATATACAACTCTTAAGTCGATAATTTTTAATGATATATTTTTAACAAACGATAATTAATTTCCACAGTTGAAGACCCCTACAACCAAAATCTTGACATTTACCCTATGGAAAAATTGTAATCCGAGCATCTTATATGTATCCAATTGAACTTAGCTTATTAATACATATTACCTACAAAGCGTCGAGAACTTTTTGCGTGAAGAAGATGCGCTACTTCATTTCTTACTTTTATTATACTTGAAAAATATTTATGTGTGTATTTTTATGGCTCACATGCTTTTTTATTGTATTCTAATCCTCCTGTCGATTGTGCCATATTATTTTCATATTTTTACATTTCTCGTTATTTCTATGTTACCTCCTTTTTCAATTGTCTGTGCTCATTATTCCTAATAAACCTAAACATTTCACTTTTAGAATTCATCCTATGTTAGTCATCAACTTATAGCCTCTAAATCACCCTCTTCCTGTATAACGACCTGACAACACTCTACTGTTCTTTTTCTTACATCCATGTGTTCTAATTCCTATGCATCTTCCGTATATATTATATATTATATTTATATTTATGGATATTCTATCAATATTGAGAAGCATTTAGTTTTGAAATGCCACGTTTGTTTTCATTTTTTATCTTTTAACTTTTTTTATTATCCTGATAGTAGAATATTCTTATATAAAACTTCTATTGTTTGTCTTTTATATAATATATTTAGTGGCTCTTATAAACAATTCTGCCTTGATATTTTTGTTTTGCTTAAAATATGGTCTTTAATAATATAATTGTCTTATTATATGTATAATATATGAATATAAATAATATATATGCACATGTATGTATATATGTATAATATATAGCCTTTATCTTTAGAATTACGAGATAATTAATGCTTCGACTGATGCCACAAATTAATTGTATGTATACACATAAACACACACACATACACACACATATATATATATATAAAGTTGAGGTAATTATTATGAATGTAAGCATACATATATACATATGCGTATATATATATGTATATATATATATATATATATATATACATACCGCAGACATATTCATACAAGTATATATATACATATATATATATATATATATATCGTGTGTACAAAATAAAGACTTCAAGGCAAGGTGTTGATGGCAACGAAAAGTGTATTTCATTTTATGTTACAATTGTGTCAATATCCAGTTCGACAATTTCAAGCATTATATCGTTTGAAAATTTAAAAAAAACAATATTTATTCAGACTTTATTAATAAACACACTTTTGGCAATCTATCATTTTTTCAATAAAAAAGAAAGAAGAGAGGGGATCCCTCACGGGAAAAACATGCGAGAAACATTTACCTTGGTTTTGGTTACGGAAAATCTTATTTAAATATTAATGTATCGCCTAATTTTCGTATCCTTATTTAATAACAGAATTATGTGAAGTTTTTACGGGGAGCCCTAAGCACTTAAAAAAAAAATTTTTTTGTAAATATATCCCATTTATTGGGTCCTTAAATTCCTGTATTTCCCGATGATTGATTTTTTGTTAAAATAATTTTTAAAAAAATGTTATCTATATTTATATTATGTTCGTAACAACCTTGTAAAGATATTACAGTAAGTTTTAGTTTCGTATTAGTGGCAAGTAATGTTTATAGATTATCGTTTTATTGGCACATGGATTAAGACGATTTCAGGTTTAGAATTTGATTGAATATGAGAATAAAGTAAAATGGGTGCATTAAATATATAAACCTTGTAGGTCATTTCGGGTGAAGTGTTCTAATCTATTTACTGTTTGAAAATGCATAGTTATTCTACTTGAAAAATGTTTTTGTGTCGTTGCTTGGGATGATTTGAAGGAAGATATTCCGATTAAGTTGTTAAGTACTGCTACTTAATTCTGTTTGAAACTGGGTCGATTTTGTTTTTCAATGGTTAAAGGGAGGTAATTCAGGACGTTTGTTTTTTCGGTTCATTGATTACTCGAAGGCGACTATGATTTAATAATAATTTAATCAGATGGGTCCAGAACGCGCTACAATGCCTTCTCAACCATTAAGTATATACATTATATTTTGGATCCAATATGAATAGGATGTTTTTAGCCCGCATCTGTTATCAATCACTTGTACTGCTCCTGTCATATATTCCATACGTTGTGTTCTTGGGTTGTCTACATAAATAAAATATTGTATGTCCTCTAATTACTATTCTTACAACAAACCCACCCACGGCTCCAAGTGGGTTTTACTCCGATGGGAAGATGTCTACTCCTGCATTTATGGGTGAAAAACATTTAGACCATGAAGTGAAGTAGGAGAATAAGTAAGCATGGATTCTACCAACCCAGATGACAAAATCAGTTGAATTAATATTTAAATGGATTAACAGCCTTCAAGTTGCTAATTTAACTGTTAATAATAAGTAGATTAATTGCTGAGTCATTCATTGATTTTAAGAAGGTATTACTAATTTTACCGTTAATACTGCTACGACTGAATACAAGAATTGTTGCTCCTTATTGTGAGCTGAAAAAATACACCAATACATAAAACATGTTCTCAGAAGAGGAAATCACTTTCTCACCTAAGAACATAGCAATTCCAGGACACAAGCAGTACACAATTAGCATGATCCAGGCGGTAAAGGATTTCATTAAAAGAATCAGATGGAAGGTATATCACCACCCTATAAACAATACTGAGGATAATAACACCACCACAGCTTTAGATAAACGGATGAATGGAAACCCTTCGGAGGAAGACAGCGTGAACTACTGCAAACTCTACCCGATAAAAACTAGAAAATGGCCACCATATTTACAATCCTGGGGACGTTTGGAGCTGGATTTGATTAATATGGTAAAAAGGTTAAAAAAAAAGCATGAATATTTAAACCTCAAGCTAAAACACATTAATCAACCTTCAAAAAAATAATGGACAACCCCAACCTTATTGTCCCAGCAGATAAAACCATGAATATTTACAGTATGAATTTTCAAACTCATAATAACCTCATTCTAACTGAACTTAATAATGAATACAAGAAAGCAACTGAAGAGGATCTATTTAGAATTAACCTGTTAGCTTAAAAAATATGTGAGAAAATGAACATTTAAGACAAAATAGAAGTTTACACCCCACTTAACCCTCGGTTTCTATTGAAGAACCATAAACCGGACCTCAATAATAAACCAGGTATTAGATTCTAGCCCCATACGCATCCGACATAGGTAATATTAGTAAAAAAGCTGCTAGACAGAATCATACCAACCTTAAAATGCAAAATTAAGCAAAGGGGAAGTAATCAGATGGTTTGACAAGATCCCTAAAAATCCAAAAAGCAAATTTATCATGTTCGACATAGATGCGTACTACCCCTCCATTTCCCCTACACTTTTTTATGAAGGCACTTAAACTAGCAGAAGATGAAACTGACTTAACTAAGTTGGAAATTGAAATCATTAAAATAGCCAGAAAACTCCTAATCAGATATAAGAGTGAATTGTGGACCAGAAAAGATACAGAAGTCCATTTTGACATTACAATGGGTTAAGCAGACTCCTCGTGGGTCACTGATTTGGTTGGTGTCTACTTACTAAGGGAGATAGACAACAAATTCCAGGTTTTAATGGGGGTCTTTACAGGGACGACGAACTTTTCGTAGTTAATTCTAGCGACCGTATTACGGAAAAAATCAAGAAAAAACATCAGAAATTTTTTTTAAGGAATTTGGATTAGAAATAACAATGGATAGAAATTGCAAAATAGTTAATTTTCTGAACGTTACCCTCAACTTAAACAATAGCACATACGAACTCTACCACAAACCTAACCAAACAAATTTCTACATAGATTACCGATCAAACGATCCGAAATGCATTAAGAAAGCACTGATCCCCAACATTTTTAAAAGAGTCTGAGAACTTTCTAAGAATGAGAATCTTTTTGAAAAAAGACAAGAAATACTACAATGAGGCTCTTAGGAGATCAAAATACAACGGAAAAATTGAATATAACAGTAACAATAATAGTAACTACAAACCTAACTGCGTAATCTCGTACAACATGGCAATGAGAGCTAGAAAAAAACTAACACCAATAAGGAAAACGTTGAAAATGATCAAAAGAATAGAAACGGAGGGGGAAATAATAACAGCAAAAGGATGGGGGTGGTACCATTAATAAGAGAAATAGACGCAAGAGACAGGTTTGGTTCAATCCAACATTCAGCGAGCACATCAACAATAATATACCTAAGGGATTCTATAGAATAATAGACCAAATCTTCTTCCCGGATAATAAACTAAGTAAAATAATAAATAGAACCTCTGTAAAATTATCTTCCTCAACGTCCAGAAACTTAACTAACACTATAATCAGCTCCAACAATAGAAAAATCAGCAAAATAAGGAACACCAATGAACTAGCATCAAACGAAAATATACCAAACAGAAAATGTAATTGGAGAATACCTGAAAATTGTCCGTTGGATGATAAATGTCTAACATCGGAAATAGTGTACAAGTGCGAGATAAAAATCGATAACTCTAAGAAAATATATCTGGGAGCCACGGGAACAGAGTTTAAAGACAGATACAACAATCAGGTAGTATCATTCAAAAAGGAACCTGGGATAAAAACTAACAAAGATGGCGTAAACGACAGCAGGGGGTGGGCACAAAAATAAGCATTAGAAATAAAAACAAAAAGAAAAATACCACTGCCTTAGGTGACTGGATTAGGGAACTTAACAGAAATAATGCAAATTTTGAATTAAAATGGTCAGTAGTGGACAGGGGGAGGAAGTACAGCCCTGGGAAATCAAAAAGGTGCAATCTATGTTTATTGGAAGCCGTCTACATTGTGAACACCAAAAAGGAAATTTTGAATAAAAGACTTGATGCCATACAGGGATGGCTTCATAGAAAGAGATTTCTGCTATCACGTCTTAAATGTAACTGAGACATAATATTTTACAACAATAAGGATCATCGGATGCCAGGATTATATTTTAATGTAGAGTTAAATAGGTAGAACTGTTACAATATAAATGAAGGATCAAAATCCAACATGCGAATATGGTTTCCTTTCGTCTTAACCGGGCAAGAAATACCAATAAACTATATAGCCCATCTAAGAATGTGTGTTTTTTTGTTTTTTGTTTTTTTTTCTCCATAACGACAACAATTCATGTATTCAGTCGTAGCAGTATTAACGGCAAAATTAGTAATACCTTCTTCAAATCAATAAATTACTCAATAATTAATCTATTTATTATTAAAAGTTAAATAAGCAACTTGGGGGCTGTTAATCCATTTAAATATTAATTCAATTGATTTTGTCATCTGACACACTAGGTTGGAAGAATCCATGCTTACTTATTCTCCTACATCACTCCATGGTCTAAGTGTTTTCACCCATAAATGCAGGAGTAGACATTTTCCCACCGGCGTAAAACACACTTGGAGCCATGGGTGGTTTTGTTGTAAGAATAGTAATTAAAGGACATACAATATTTTATTTATGTAGACAACCCAAGAACACAACACATGGAATATATGACAGGAGCAGCACAAGTGATTGATAACAGATGCGAGCTAAACACATCCCATTCTTATTGGATCCAAAATATAATGTATATACTTAATGGTTAAACAAGCCATTGTAGCGCGTTCTGGACCCATCTGATTAAATTATTATTAAATCATAGTCGCCTTCGAGTAATCAATGAACCGAAAACGAAAACGGCCTAATTTACCTCCCTTTAACCATTATAAGAAACAGAATCGACCCAGTTTCAAACAGAATTAAGTAGCAGTACTTAACAACTTAATTGGAGTATCTCCCTTCAAATCATAAAATAAAATACACTTTTCGTTGCCATCAAAACCTTGTCAAGAAATCTTGATTTTGCATACACAGTATATTAATGCTCAATTATGGAATGTGATAATTTTGTAGCTTAATCCTTAAGTCAACCTTTTTTGGCTTAAAACCTATTGGTATATGAAAATTTACTAAATTACACGAACTCAGTGTATTACATACACGTCTCTCTCTCCCTTCCTCTCTCTCTCTCTCTCTCTCTCTCTCTCTATATATATATATATATATATATATATATATACAAATATATGCATATATATATATATATATATATATATATATATGTTAAAGTAGATAATCTCTCCAATCCACCTCTAATTATATACAATGTGCACAATGAAAAATTAAATAGTCTTTTTTTTAATCTAACTCGACAGTTTTTAATATCTTAATCTTAATAAAAATCCTCAACCACTGACGGTAATCGAAGTTTATTACACAGTAAAAACTTAGAAGGAATATAAGACGCTCACACAGTGTACACGACTGCGTCTAGCGTCTAATTATGCATTTGCGAATTCTATTAGAACTCATTATTTCTTTTAAATTATATTGAATTATTTAAAAATCTGTACGAGTACAATCAAATTCTTTTAGAAAAAATACTAGTTATTATTCCAAATTCCAATCAAGTGAATGTTCGTTCAATTACATTAATACTAGCATCAACGATTATATTATAAATCATTATAATAATGTAACACCACCATATCTTTCTTCTTTGTATGTTCATACGTTGTTGCCGTTCTTTTATCTATTGTTTTTAATTTTTTAATCTTTAATTGTTGTTTTTTTTTTATTTACAATATTAATCTTTATTATAAATTGATATCCTCTTCTTTAATTGTTGTTTTTTTTTTACAATATATATCTTTATTATTAATTTATATCCTCTTCTTTATTTCCCTGATATTTTTTCATAGCAAGTTTAGATATTTAGTATTGTTTTCTCATCTTATTTATTTTCTATTTCTTTTCTGTACAGTCACTCCTCCATGATTTTATTGTAATATTTTACTCTCTTTTCAATGATAGTTTCTGCCTTTCTCTTTACGACATATTCATTCATTTTTTTTATTATTTGCTTTCTTGTCTGTTTTCTCTTCTTCAACTTTTCTCTCTGTTTTACATGGCATTCCTTATTTTATTTACGCTTTTTTCCCTTTCTTTTCTCCTTGTTATATTGTGACGTCTTCCTTTTTATCTGGTCTATCCTTACTTGTTTCCTTTCTATTATTTTCACGTTTTTAAAACATTATTCTAATCGTAGTTTTTCCTGTACCTTTTAAGAATATCTATTCGATGCAAAATCGATTTTTCCTTCAGAACCTCTTATGCCCTCCAATATTTCCCTTCTCATCGTGGCTACCCGTTTTTCAATTACACGCCCGCAAAGAAATATTTTGCTCCTAATATAGATTCCTTATATTCCGATATCGTCCGCATTTACCTCCTCTAAACAGGTCGTATCTCTTCTTTTGCAATATTCTATACATTGCCAACAGCCGAAATTGTACACACCTGCCACCGACCTTTTCAAACAAAGGATTGCAATTTATTTTTACCTACTATTATTCTAATTAAAGCGTCTAAGAAGTTTGCATTTGACAAACATCTGCATCCCATATTCAAAATTTGTCGAAGATTTAAAGAAAAATCAACATCGATTATTGTCTTCAGACGTTCAAATAAATGAATAAAAGTTCCTAACAAAAGATTATCGTTTCCTTAAATGAGGTAATGTGTGTTATGCAATGTAATTAATTTTCTATATAACAATAGAGGCTCCGAATTTCTGCTTATTTAAGGAAGCATATTTAGTATATATAATAACGAGACAACATGTTAAAAATGTAATATGAACAGACACATGTTCAGGTAATAGCTAATGATGTGCTTATAAAATACTCTTTATAGTACGACGTTGACTATGAATTTCCATCAATGATAAGAGGAAAGTAAATTATTACCCAATTATTATATTGTAAGTTAAGTACTGTTATAAACTTAAATAACCAACTCTCTAAGAATATACGATATTGCATACACTTTTTGTGAGAAATACCTCTCATCAGTGGGTGTAAATAGGAATATTTACAAATGTACACACGTTGTTGCAGACATTTGTGACATAATTTAATTAAAACTTTTTTCAGTAAATGGAACAAATTAAATAACATATTATGCATCTATGCAATTGTAGAGAAGAAATAAAAATTGGAAAGACAAGAACAATTTTGTAAATAAAAACAGGAAAGCCACTGAACAAAATACTGAGTAATGTGTGATATACAAGTGCATTTTTTCTCCAGCATTTCTCCAAGGAAAACCAAGTTGCTTTTAGATGTCTTATTATTTGTTATCGTTTATCTTGCTGTATAGTAGCTTTGCGAAGTGGATTGAAAAAGAGGGGAGTGGATTATCTTTGTATATGTATACATTGGGGCCCTACGATTGCGGACAATCAGCAAGAAGCTAGTATATACATTTAGCAATGATCTTATGAGTTTAGTTTTCCGAATATATGGAGGTTAAAATTTGTCGTAAACGCAGCTTCAATTCCGTTTTGACAAGTTGTCACACTAGATATAGCTTGCCTAGTATTCCCTACTCAGTTAAAACATGACGTTGTTTATCGTCTGATTGTGACGTCACAGGACAAGTGACTGGGAATAGTTGTAAAAAATGTGGGAGTCAGCTGATGTAACTACAAAACTGAGAATATCTAGCATTAAACGAAACAGGAAACTATACAAAAACACCCCATTTCATAAAACTATCCCAGTTTGCACACTTCTCGTGTTAAAATTATGTTGCTCTAAAAATAATGACGTTTTTTTACGTTAAACTTCAAAAGATCATTACTCCTTTAAAAAATATATTTTAATAATCGAAATAAGAACTCATTAGCATAAAAATCCGGGGTTCTGGAAGCGATGAGGTCATTGAAGGTCGATTCGGCATCATCTGTGCCTTTGAAGCATTTTTCGTGCAGGAAGTTATCGATATTCTTGAAAAAGTGATAACCGGTGGGTGAGAGGCCCAGTGAATATGATAGACGAGGCAGAGTCTTGTAGCCCAATTCGTTCAGCTTCTGCAGGGTCGGTTCAGCAACATGCGGACGAGCGTTGTCATGAAGGAGAATTGGTCCCTTCATATTGACTAATCTCGAGCACATACGTTAGAGCTTCTGGTGTACTTCTCGGTCGTAATCGTTTCGCATGGATTCAAGAAGCTATGATGGGTGCTATCGACCACAGACCGCCAAACAGTCACCATAACCTTTTGCCGGTGCAATGTCGACCTCAGAAAGTGTTGGGCTTCTCCGGCATCCACCTACTGTGTTAAACGTCGTCGGCTGTCTTAGATTATCCACTTCTCATCAGACGTCAAAAGCTGCTTGAAAACTGGTCGTTCTTGTTGCGCAGTAGGAGCGTAGAAGACACCTCAAAATCATGATTTTTTTATTATTATTTAATTCATGTGGCACCCATTTACCTATTTTTTAACTTCTTTATTTGCTTAAAATGGCGAACGAATATCGAGTGATCGACCTCTTGTTCAACAGCAAATTTTCGTGTAGTTTTGCGAAGATCAGCTTCAGTTAAGGTTTTAAATGTTCGTTATTAACTCCAGTTGGCCGGCCACGATTGTCGTCACCCCTCACCATTGTCATATTTCTTGTACAACCGTTGTACCAACCATTCATTAGTGGTAGCTGGGTCGAACGCATCATTGATATCACGAGCTGTATCGGCAGCTTTTCAGCATAGTTTGAACTGGAACAAGAAAATAATGCAGACTTTTATTTTGTACATGCTGTTGAAAAGCCTGCAAAAATGGAATGAAAAGGTGGAGAACGAATAATGCAAGCCGATAGAAAGAAAAACGTGCTTCAAAATGTTATATAAAATAGCTATATATATATATATACATATATAAAACATATATATATATACATACATATATATATATATATAAATGAATTAATAAAAAAATGTATATAAAAGTAACCTATGTGAGAAAACGATATTGTTTCTGCACAAGCCTAATATATTTAATATACTATTTACAAAATTACTTCATGTGTAGAAATGTAGAACATTAAAACATCTTTTTTGTTTTGTTTCCTGTTCGAAGTGTGAAACCACGTAGATGTGTTTTGTTTCAAGAAATTGTTTTTTCGCCATGTCTTGTTTTATTTGTCAACAATAAAGAAAGAAAAAATTACTTTGTAGGTTAAAAAAAAAATTGTTTTAGATATAGAAACCCAGTTTTACCCCGGGGAAGGGGTGGAATTTGTAACAGTTGAATAGTACGGTAAGTATTTAGCTAAAATCCCATTAAACAATGATGATTTATACTGACCTAGAATAACGATAGACCTTTCCTCCTCTGAAAGAATGCAAGATTGTTTTATCACCAGAGCCGCACCATATTAACGTCTATATGCCAACAGATCTTATCCGGCTGTTGTTAGCGCCTATGGTGCTTAATAAGTGGCTATACCACATCTTAGGGTCGATATGTTATGCTACATCCAGCTCTTATGTGGAGCATGTTCAGCGAAAGTACACTGTTCTCCCAATATAAGAACGGCTTTTTAAATAATGCGCCCAATTACGTTCTATTAATGGAGGTACAACCCTGCGCAACTTATGGTGACTATCTGATAATCTTATCAGTGTTTCGTTATTCATGTACATTTTTGAAAGTCAAAATGAATTTTTAAGTATTTAAACTCAGGAACTGAAATTATCCACTTTTCCTCGAAAAACCATTTCCTTTTTTAACGAGACTTTTAGAATGTCAACTCTATTGCGAAGATTATATATAATATAAGTTTTATCGTTGTTCAGCCTAATGTTTTGTCAGCATCGTTTATGTCATAAAAGGTAATTGTAAGAATACGGCAACATTGATGAGGTAATAATTTCACAATATTCCGGCTTATATAAAGAACGTGGAAAGGTAAACTTGAAGAACTTAACATACGAGCCAGTTTTGAAAGTAAGCTTTAACAGACAATAAAAAAAAAATCCGAAAAGAAAACTCTACAGGCATCTGTACATCTTCTATTATGTGAAAACATAGAAAAAGAAGGTGAGGAAACGGTAAACAGATTTATGCCTTCAAGACCTAACATGCATCTATAATAGAAAGAGGTTTTTTGTTTATTATAACCTTTTTACGCAAATATTACGCAAGCATACATTATTTGTATGAATATGACTCCATGTAATCTATATATCTATAAAAGTGAACGTGTCTATGTGTGTGTCTATGTATGCGTGTCTCTGTACATTCACCTATGCAATAACTCTGTCATTTTTTTTGTCTACAGACACGACATTTGATATACAGTGTACTGAGTTTTGGGAAAATCGACGTGATCGGTTTTTGGCCAGAAATTTGGCTGTTAAGGGGTCAAAGTTCAACGATTTGACCTTTGAGAACTCTACTAAACTCCTCCGATTTGACCTTTAAGAACTCTACCAAACTCCTCCGAAAATTTTGGGTCTAGGCACTTGAAATTTTAGATATATGCCCCTCGGACATGGATCTAACGTAATAACTTGATTTGAGCCCAAAAGAATACATTTTAAGGGGCCTTAATAAATTGACCTCTGCGGTCTCTACCAAATTACTCAGACAATTTATGGTCTAAATATTTGAAATTTTACATAAAGGGTATTCAGAGATAGGGCAAACTTTTTCATCAATTTGGGTCGAAAATTTTTAGTTACCAATATATAAATGTATGCATGTATGTTTGCATGTCCGCCTTAAACTTTCAATAGAGGCGTCGGATTTTACCAAGATCAGTATCGTTTTAAAGTTCGACCTCTAATACGACAAATATAAAAAAATTGGCTAAAAACATTAATATCTTCACCTTCAACTAGGCACTTTTCTACAGGGGGGGGTCACTTTTTTCGCCGATATTTTTGAAAGTTATCCTCTCCTTTAGATTGCCTAGCCTTAATTTTAAAAAATGTCGCTTCCGGTTTGGCGGTGGTTGTAACAGCATAAACGTTAGGTTTTACCCCGTTCTTTTCCTCCTTTGCGGTACGGGTTCGAGCCTGACTTCCTACTACCACTTTTGTTTTGCTCGGCATACACATCCAAACACCCGGGCAACGCAGGGCTGAAATGCTAGTACTTAACTAAAAAGGATCATCCTATGAGAAAACGGAAACAAATCTTATAGGGGATAAATTAAAATTAATAACTGTGCAAATAAGCTAGATCTTTTGCAGTTGAATGCACTTTTACGACTCATATATTACAAATTTGCATTTTCTTGTTAAATAAATATAAAATAGCGTTTTCATTTATAAACACAAATTTATAGGAGAGTAGGGTTTTTTTAGTCATGAATTGGACTGATAGTGAGTTCCAGATATTAAATGTGCTTTTTATCCATTAGTTCGAGCAGGGAGACTCTCCAATATGTTCCACCCAAGGGAGCATTTATAGTCATCCATACACAGACTATTTTGCTGTATCACATTGTTCAATACTGATCGGTTAGCGACTACTCTAGGCAAGGATTAAGACTCGAATGCTTAGTCGACAGTCGTCGATTCTAACCGTTACGCTATTTAGATGCAAAGTCAAACATTGTTCAAACGCCTAATCTCTATTGGTTTACACGAATGCATATATTGTATATATATATATATATATATATATATATATATATATATATATATATATATATATATATAACTTGCCGCCCGGCGTTGCCCGGTCACACATTACTTTCAAATATGATATTTTTCTTTATACAGATTGCGTTTGTTTTATTGCAGAATCAATCCTTTTTTTAATTATTTTATATTACAAGAAATAATAAGCCTGCTGTTAAAGTTATTACAATAATATTAATAATAATAATAATAATAATAATAATAATAATAATAATAATAATAATAATTTATTTTATTAGTCATATTAACATTGTTATTATGACTATCGATATAATTATTATTACAATTATCATTGCTTTACTTTATTTTCCTGTCCTTGTACTTTCATGTATAATTCTATGTCTTTACCATGATATCACTCATATTTTTCATTTACTAGAATACATCGCACTTGTACCAAATCAGCCTATTTGCATTAGCATGTGTATCATTTAATCCCTTTTTATTTTTCAACTCTCGCCTACAAATTCTATTTCTTATACCACTTAACTTATTTTTTACGTGTATCTTCTTTTCATATTCTTTTACACATTTTTCTTACTTCTCTTTCTACATATTTTACTTTTATAAACCTGTATATGTGACTCATTGAATTCTAATTGATTAATTAATAAGTTAATGAAATCACATAACATGTAGTAACTACTCCCTAAAGCGCATTCAATCATGTATCCTTCAATAGTGCTTAAGTCCTTTTCTCTAACATATTTAAAGTATTATGAGTATCTCAAAATCCAGTAGTCCCCCATCCTACACCCTATAAAACGTCGCATATTTTACTTATTGCTTAAAATCTCCCTTCTTATGAGAATCATTAAGCTACGAAATGCTTGGCATAAAGAGCGTTCATACACCTTATCCAATGTATTGTATACCTTTGTTTAAAATGTATGCTTCTATAAATGTGATTTTTTGTGTATTGATATTCATAGTAAAGACTCTTTTTTCTATATTTTTAAAAAGTAAACAAAACTTTGTTATATATGAGTGGTGGAACTGCATTCATATTCAAAAGATCTAAGTAATTGGAATATTCTTTTAAACATTTATTTCAATTAATTCACTTTGTTTTCGTTTTTCTTATGGAAGATCATTTTTGTTAATTATAACGTGTAATTATATTCATGCAGATGTTCTATCTGATTTATAATCGGAAATATTTGTATAAAAAGTTAATAGTAAATATGATGATAATATATTATGCATGCGTATATATATATATATATATATATATATATATATATATATATATATACATATTTATTTAAAAAAAATTGCCTACAAAAATCCTCCGTTAGTTTTTGTTCTACAGACTTTAAAATTGATATATAAGGTATTCGAACCCATGCGAAATTTCTTATTTGGGCTTTAGCTGGAGAAATCGGTCCAAAAGTGTGAAAATTAAAACAAAAAAATAAATTTGTTAAGTGGAGGTCGAAAGACGTGTATGTAATATCAATTGATTTATGTTTTTATTTTTAGCCTTGCAGCAAACATTAACGGAAAAGGAAAAAGTAAATCGCAAGCTAAAGATTCTCTGTGATGGGGCACCAGTAATATTTTACATACTTTTTGCAATCATTACTATATATTGGGTCCTATATGATATAATTTCAGCCATTTTTGTTGGTACTCTATTTTTGTAACAGAGAATACAGGTTGAAAAGCTATGAGGCGAGGAAATAATTTGATATGAGATGTGTTTAATAATTATGATTATCTGAATGCACCGAGGGAATTTATGCGTACATGTATACTGCTTTATATTATAATTGAAAATTATTAAAATTTAAGAACTCAGAAACGGATAAAATCGAAACAAAAGATGCTTTTTGTAAGGGCTGAATATATATAAAAATATAAAGAATCAGTCGTCGTTCGTGAAAATCTTTTTATTAATTGGAATATTTCTGCAATATTGTTCTTTCGATGATGAAAAAATCCCTATCAGCCCAAATAAACAATTCAAGATCATTTCTAATTCTTTCCGTTTTACTTTATTAACACGTTCATATTAACATTATCATTGCATTATTCGTAGTTAATTGGAGAAAACAAGTTTGGGCCAAGTATATGTTCATGTTGTTTTCTTAAACGACCAGGAGCATATATGAAAGCACATATCAAAATCTATTATTAATATCACGTTTTGAATATGTTTGATAAAACACTTACTTTTTACGCCGTATACTTTTAATATTTAATATAATTCAAATATAAATATATATTTACTTAAATAAATATATATCAACTTTTAGTAGATATTAGAAATCTAAGTAAATCTATTGTGAAACGTTCTTTAGTAGATCATGACGTCCGAATATTTTTTCTATAAGTCCAAACATATCTATTGTTCCGTTGTATTTAATCGCAAATACAGGTTAGTCGCTAGAAAAGAGGGAAATTTGAAGGTCAGCTTAGATCATGAATAAAATGCGTGTTTGCTTTTTTTGATTGGAACTTTGGTTGTCGGATAAAAGCGCACGGACGACATTTTGAGTGTTTATGAGTATAATATAACATATTTTGAATTTATTATTTTTATACTTTGTAAAATAAATCGTTGTTTCATAATTGTCCCGCTTTTCTAGCGACCATAACGTTTATACGTACCGTATGTAAAAACAGTGCTTTATCATATACACTGTACGTTATATGTATTTACAATAATCAAAACTGCGTTCATCATTTGAAATGGTTTATAATTAAAAAATACTACAACAACAAAATAATCTATGTATTTTTAAAATTTCTAGACGCCGTAATAATAATAATAATAATAATAATAATAATAATAATAATAATAATAATAATAATAATAATAATAATGATAATAATAATAATGATAATAATAATAATAATAGCAACAACAAAAAAAACAAAAAACAACAACAACAACAACAATAATAATAATAATAATAATAATAATAATAATAATAATAATAATAATAATAATAATAATAATTTCGTTTATCAACATCTCTCTGGAAAGGGATGGGATTCATTTCCAGAGGAATTCCCTCAATCCCCGTTCAAACCAGAAGCTTCAAAGATCAAGGGTGTTTCTAAGGATGTTGGTGGTACCTACAATAGGAGAGGTCTGAAGGCTGCCTAAAACATCAGAGATTTGTAGTTTTTTTAATTGTCCTTCCAGACGACTTGATACTACTCCTAGCGTAGCAACTACGACCGGGATTATTTGTGTTTTAACCCCGTATATACGCCTTATCTCCAAGCCCAATTGAGCATAATTGCTCCACTTCTCGTTGTCCTTCTCTCTCACATTCCTGTTCCAGGGTACTGAAAAGTCTACAATCTGCCAGTTTTTTTACACTTTGTCAATGACGACCACCTTCGGACGATTATGTTCAAATTGCATGGTCGTTATACCTCTACCTTGCCTTCCTCACTCATTCTTACTTCATCAGGCACCTCCTCAAACCATTTTCCAGCACACTTAATTCCAACCTTCTTACACACTTGCTAAAAAGCCTGCTGCAAGGTGCGCAATTGACTCTGATGTCTTACCACAAATCCCGCATTCTGCAGCTTCCTCTCCTAGAACCACTTTTTTGAACAACCGTGTTCCTAATGCCTGCTCTTGTGCTGCACAAACAAAAGCTTCAATACTCTTAGCCAAATAGCCAGCTCTAAACCATTGCCAAGATCTTTCATCGACCACTTCTATATCCTGGAAGAACCTTCTATGCCTTTTCTTCCTAGCCAGTTCCTCTGCCCTTTCTCTATCCATACATTTTACATAATCAGCCTTGGTCTCACATGCCTCCACTTCATTGGTCACACCTTAAGCATCCACTCCCCACTTCTAACTACATGTTTCTTCAACGACATCTCCTCGGTTCTCACACAATCTTTTACACTTTTCAATGCGCTCCCACCATCTTTCCTCTTTTGATACAGCATACCTACTTCGAATGTGAAATATACCAAACATTGCTAAAACTGTTCTTGTTTTGATATCTATGGCATGCAAATCTTTGTTAGACAATTCTAAAATTCCCGCACTGTATCTCAAAACACTGACTGGCTATGCATTCACTGTTTTAATTAGGTTTCCTCCATGCAGTTTAAACTTTGCAATTAGAACAACAGTGAATCTTCTAAGATGCTCCTTCCTGACCTTTTCTTTCATTTTTTGTTCATGATGACCCACCAACACTCTCAAATACGTATACACTGTATCTTCTATTTTTTCATGATTTCTCCATTTGGCAGCACTATTCCATTCCAATGAACCTTTACTCCACTTTTCATCACCAGCATGGCACATTTACTAATCCCAAACTCCATCCCAATGTCTTCTGAGTATGTCCCCAAAAGTTCTACTAGTCTCTCCATTTCCTTTTCGTTTCTACCAGATATTTTTTTTAAAAATCCATAAACAGTAGATGGTTGAGGGGTCTGTCACCAGATCCAAAGTTATACCCCAGTGTTTCTCTCTTCAAGAGAATTCTCAGTGGCATCATTATCATTACAAAAAGAAGTGGAGATAACGAATCTCTTTCGAATATTCTACGTTTAATGCCACCTTGTCCCATCACCTCTCTGTTTGCTGTCAGCACCGTATTCCATTGAGCCGTACTTGTCTCTAAAAGCCACATTCCTAGCAATCTTCACAATTAATAGTGTTTCACGTGCCCATGAACGAGGACCCATGTTATAAGCCTTTCTCTAATCGACCCATGCTATGCTCAGATTCCTCTTCTTCTTTGCATCCAGCATTAATGCTTTATCAATCAGTAGTTGCCTCCCGAGGCTTTCCGACACCCTTTCTGTTCGTCACGAAAAACACCATTACTCTAAAGATGTTCATATTTTTCCCGCAGAGATTCCAGTTAACAGTTTCCACATTAGTGGTAGACATGATCTTGGTATATAATTATTGGCATCTGTTTTCTTTGCAAGATTTCCTAATCAGTGTTATTCTTCCCTTCACAAATCAGTGACATCTCCCGACTCTATGACCCTTTGCAGAGCAGCAGATATATATGAATAAAGACATGGAAACTATTTAAACCAGAAGCCCATCACTCCATCTGGATCAGATGCCTTCTAGTTTGTCATCCTGCGTATGCTGCCCTCACGTCATCAATGTTTTTTTTTTGTTCTTCATTTGTTGCATTCCTGATAGCCTTTCTCTGACCTCTCCCAACCAGCTAGTATTCTTATTATATCGCCCTTTGATAGACTAAACCCCACTCAAGAACTTCCTGACATCATCCCCATTTAGAGTGTTGTTATTTCCCGCCTGTTTATTACCATTTAATTCTTTATACAGCAAAGACTGATTGTTCCAGAAAAGTTTGTTCTGCCGAAACGCAGCACTTTTTCCAACAAAGTTCCGAATTTTAATACAACCAGTGTGAATCCTCTCTTTCACCATTGTTAGAACGGCCATGGTTTCCTTTTCAAGCAATCTGTACCTTCTTTCAAACTCCTTGGCTTTCTGTCCCAGTTTAACTCCTTTTCTTATTTCTTCGATTCTACCAATGTCTTTCCGCCACCGTTTAATACTGCCAGTGTGGTCTTCTATCTTTCATTTCTCTCTTTATCTTCTGTATTAAGCCAAGACGATTCGCAATAACGTATGGCCATGCATACAGAAGTCTGTTAAGTTCCGTAATCGATATGTTCTTTCTTATGATGCTGTGAATTACTCATTGAACTATTGTTTACACGGTGATCACCACTTATCAATGCCTGGAAGCCCCTCACGGATAAGGGTTATTGCAAGTACAGTACGTGCCTCGCTTTTCACTTTCCGCCTATCACTACTCTTCATGCTTGAAATGTCTATGATCTCGTCTCTTAGAAGAACCTCTCTTAACTTCTGAAGTACTTCTTTTTCTACAGAAGTCAAAGTTCCAACTTCATCACCACTTCTCCACACATCTGTTCCTGTCACTGATTCCGTTGTCTCAGAGTCAATGATTTCATCTGCCTTATATCCTTCAAACTCCTTCTAATCACTTCCCCTAACCATAAGATTCCATTCCTCTTCAGTTCCCCGCCTCTCATCATCGCTTACATTTCCCTTCTGCACTTCCCCTCTCTCAGTTCTTTCATCAGAGCTAATTTCATCAATTTTACTTTCGTTATTAAGTTCATTCCTAACCCTCCGTTCAATCTCTTCCCTTGCAATCACTGAAAGTAAGTTGTTATTTTTAATTTGTTTTTACTGGGATATCAAACTCGCGACACTTCCAGCTCTTCCTCCTCTCGATTTCCATATTTTCTTTCACTTTTCAGATATATCGACCAGATGATGATGATGATGATGGTGATAATAATAATAATAATAACAACAATAATAACAATAACAATAATAATAATAACAATAATAACAATACCAATAATAATAATAATAATAATAGTAATAATAATAATGACAACAATAACAATAATAACAATAATAATAATAACAACAACAACAACAATAATAATAATAATAATAATAATAATAATAATAAAAATAATAATAATAATAATAATAATAATAATAATAATAATAATAATAATAATTCTGATTTCGTTTATCAACGTCCCTTTAGAAAGGGAAGGGATTCATTTCCAGAGGATTTCCCTTAATCGCGGCTTCAAACCAGGAGCTTCAAAGATTAAGGGTTCTCCTAAGGATGTTGATGGTACCTACTGAAGGCCGCCTAAAACATCAGGGATTTGCAGTTTTGTCAATTGCCCTTCAAGACGACTTGATACTACTCCTAGTGTAGCAACTACGACCGGGATTATTTGTGTTTTAACCCCGTGTATTCGCCTTATCTCCAAGGCCAATGAAGCATAATTGCTCCGCTTCTCATTCTCTTTCTCTCTCACATTCTTGTCCCAGAGAAGTCAATGACGACCAAATCCGCATGATCATGTTCCAATTTCTTGGTCGTTATGACACTTTTGTACCTTGCACTTTAATAATAATAATAATAATAATACTAATAATAATAATAATAATAATAATAATAATAATAATAAAAATATTAATAATAATAATAATAATAATGATAATAATAATAATGATAATAATAATAATAATAATGATAATAATAATAATAATAATAATAATAATAATAATGATAATAATAATAATAATAATGATAATGATAATAATAATAATAATAATAATAATAACAACAACAACAACAATAATAATAATAATAATAATAATAATAATAATAATAATAATAATAATAATAGATATTGTATTTAAACGCGATAAAAATTTCACAAGGTAACATGGTCTGGGAGTAAAACACCATGCTCCTTATCGAGTTTGAGTTCGAACCTTGTTCGAACTTTCGCCATGCTTATAATGAGTGAACCCACCCTAATGGATAGCTCCTACACACATAAAAATATTTAATAGATATTTTAATAAAATATTCAAATGTTTAATAAATAAAATTTCTATATTATTAATATAGACGTTTTATTTTAGCATACATGCGTCAGTAAAGACATATACCTAACGTATTTTAACACTCATAATCGCACAAACATATAACATGAAATCAATTTAGAAACATAATGCAATTCTGCTAAAAAATGATATAACATATTTTAAATTTAGATTATCGCTCCGAATTATAAAAAGTAAAAAGTGGAACCCTACACTTCTTAGTACGGTGTTCTTAATACAAAGTTAGAGAATTATTAGCATTTTAACAGACATTGCTAAGTCTTCTTCTGCAGAAGTAACTACAATAAAATATAAACAAATGCATATTACTTTTTGCTTGCACGGACGGAACACTCTCTAAAAACAGCATTGGTTTCGGAATGTAAATGTGCACAAAATACCGACACGCAACTTTCCCCCCCTCTAAATTTTCGATTTGATTTAATTCTACATTTTTTATTGATTACATTGTTTTCAAAGCTGTGATTTATCATGTCGACACTTGTTCGAACCTTGTAAAAAGTTTAGCCATGCTCATGATGGATACACCCAGAAACGCGCGTCAATGGATAACTTTAACGCACATAAAATATTTAATAGATATGTAGATAAAATATACAAATATTTTATAAGTAAAAGTAATAATAATATAAACACACACACACCCATATATATATATACATATATATACATATATATACATATATATATATATATATAAATTAGCATAATAAAACATAAAGAGTAAATCTACATGGGAACTTTATTATATAAGTAGATAATAAATGTTAAAAAAGTATAGAAGAGAAGCACCTGCTAAGGCATTGCCATTTTTAAAGATAAATGATGTTCATTAGAAAAGGAGAAAAAGGCGGCATAAAAGAAAAGTGAAGGTAAAAACAACGCCGATTTTTAAACAGAAGAAATACAGAACCTGAGGGAGAACAGAAAAAGAGCATGAAAGGAAAGTTATAAAAACAAGAATGAGGGAAGAAATACTAAGGAATTAAAAAAGTAAATGATAAAATACTATGAAATGATTAGAAAATAAAAAAAATATATCCAAGGAAAATAATTAAGAAAGGAAAGAAAACAAACAATAAAAATAATACGTGTAAACAAAGAACTTGAAATAATGAAAAAATAAAGAAAAATTGAAAGAAATAAAAAGTTTTAAAAAATGAGAAACCGATATGGCAAATAAAAAAATATGATTTGAAAATTAATATCAGGTGCTTCCAAAAGTAAAATAATCAATAAGACATGCTGCATGTCTGTAAACAATCTGAAACGAGGCATATTAAGAAATCCCTTATGGGTTTTACTGTTTAGTGATGATCTTATTAAAAAGTGGCACAGAAGTGGATTTTTTCTTCTGCATTTGTGAGACATTGACTTTGACGTAGGTTATAAGCCAGATATTAATTATGCTTTTTCTAAGAATAATTGAAAAAATATGTAACTAATTAATATGAATATAAATATAAAAAATAGATACCTAATATATGTAATACCTATTTAATTCATGTTATATTCGTAACAATATTAGATAGAAAATAAGACTTTCTCGCATACAATGACGAAAGAGCTATCAGAAAACACAAGTGGAAATGATTAGTAGTGTGTGAATATATAATTTGGTAAGAACTTATTTGGAATTAAGTAATATATGATAGACTGTATCTCTGCGTATATCACAATGAAAATATCAAACGTGATTTTAATTGAAATAAAAAATATCATTTACGGAAAATATCAGTAGTCCCAAAAATTTTAATAATTTACAGAGGCGTATCGTATATAAAAACTGAAAAATAACGTAAGGAAAATAATGAACATAACCCTAAAAGTCTGGCTGCATTGACAATCATAATGAGTGACATTTGTTTTCTATAGCGTTGTATAGAGCAAATAAATTATGTACTACTATCAGAACCTAAAAATTGTTACTGCCTTTTTGCGAGCCCTTTCTCATTTGTGGATCAAGAAACTTAAGAAATAGCTATTTGCTAGGGGGTGCCTACCTTAAAGATAAACACTATTTGTTAGCAATATTCCTTACGCAACTCTCTGAAATGAGCGTATATATAACTATATACTGTTAAATTCTTACCTACTGAGCTTAATTCTACACCTAAAATGTACTTTAATATGTGGATTTTTAAAACTCTACCAATTTATATATATATATATATATATATATATATATATATTTATATATATATATATATGTGTGTGTGTGTGTGTGTATATATTCATGTTTATACAGAGATATACGACGGAATACACATGTGTATACATATAGGAATAAATATGTATACAGACAAACACATACACACATATATATATATATATATATATATGTAGAAATATATACATGCATACATACATGCATAAATATATATTATTCAATTAGAAACGAGTAAATTGATAAATGTTGTATATCCTGTACCGGGCAACCATAACATATATATTCAATTTCTAAGCACAACACAACTTTGAAAAAAAAATAAGAAACGATTCTTATATCTGCATCTGTAGTAACAACAAAAAGGAAAATGAAATGATTTCGAAAAAAGCGAATAAAAATTGGGAAATTTGACGGCAGAATTCCACGATGAAAATAGAGATGGCGTCAATGAAACAAATAGAGTAGAGTAGTGGGATGAGTATGGCGAAAGAGGGCGATCAGAAATTTAACTTAAGTTGTTCGTCACGATCCATCCGTAATTGGAATTGTATTTTTAACATTAGACTTATCGTTTAGAAATAGCCAGATTTTTTCCAATCATAAAGTCAATTACTTCAGTATCCATGTATAGCTTACAAACAATAAAATTATAGAAATAAAGCACACACACACAAACACACACACACATATATATATATATATATACATACACACACATAAATAATTCAAGTTATAAGTATTAACATGTAAAAACTCATACATATAAAGAAGTTATGGGAAGTGATTATTTCCATTGATATAGAAATTTTTCACAGTTGCGACAATGTTAATGTTGCAGGCAGATATTTAGTTAAAGAACAAGTCCTATTTAGGCGACTTAAACAAATGTGTCTTCTATCAAATACACCAGGGCCGCCGTACGAGGACTTGTGCTTTATACCAACCATCTGCCCAAAACATTATCAAGTCCAGTGTCGCGACCATATAAGTTTGTTGATATTAATATATATATATATATATATATATATATATATTTATTTATTTTACTTTAGTCCAATTTCACAGAAATCAAGGGCCTACTTGAACTCTCTATGATATTCAAATGTTACATTAAACTTCTTTATCTCTCAACCACTGAATATGTAAAGAAAATTAGAATATAGTTTTCCTTTCCCCAATTAACCATTTTAATATGTCTTTCGTTTTGGTCCCTTTGTCTTACTGGATTCCTGGACAAAAATGTATCTAGTCTGGTTGAGTATCGAGGTTAGGACAGTTACTTGGAGCAATACGACTTGGAGAAAGTGTACCATTCCTCGTAAAAGCTTAGGTGGGTTAGCCATAGTAAGGAGAACTTATTTGGGCAGCTAATGCTATGTGATTTTGAAAATTTGGTAATGGAAAAATATACTCCTGCCATGTTTATCCGAAGAAACCTATACAGAAAGACCTTGAATACTAAAGGATAGTGTCTAGTATGCATTCAAGTTTTCGTGTGTGTATCTATGTACAAGAAGATCGTTCCAATATATTACAGTGTTTCAAGTTAGTGTTTTAGAATTAGTGTTAAAAAAACTTTGTCTATTTTGAAAAGTGGTTCGAAAAAGTTAACCAGGATTAAATTCCACGTAAAATGTGTATATACATATGTAGCAAATAAAAAGTTAAAATTTAAAAGACGATATACTATAAGATAGCACTCCTTATAAAGTACTATTTTTTAACACAATCCTCCGTATATTTAAAATAATAAAATAAATTATATTGAGAAGACAGACATTTACTTAAATTAAAAAATACATAGCGGATGAATGTAATATTAAGATAAGTATTTGGTTGAAATATAATTTAAAAGGTAGAAATACGAAAATTTGGCGATTTATAAATTCTATGGTTAAGAGAAAATAATTAAAGAAAAATCTTAGAAAACCGGGGTGTAGGTAGGCTAAACTGCTTGCTCTCTTCACTAGAGATTAGAACTATACCCATATATGTATAAATAGTGCATGTTATCGTCTGAAGTCAGAACTGTTTTTGAATACTTTTGGATGACATAATGTTTTAAATTATCCGAATATTCACGAAACAATTGTAACGATTATAAATATACACACTATGATGATCTCATTTTTTAAAATTTTTATTGTCTTGATTTTGTGAAAATACTATATATATAGTGACTTCCATGAGGGCCCAATATACGTTGGTGTGAGTAGCCGATTTAAAAACGTCTGCTTCACATAGTGGGGACACCGTGACAAGTTCGGCGTGAGTGTGCATAGAATTTCTATTTATTTGGTAAATCTAAAAGGGTGAATCAAACCGTGTGAACTTGCACAGTCTCCAACTATAAGTGCCGCCCTGAGGCGCCACCTCCGTTTATGGGAGTGAGACCTTTAAGCGGGAAAACCTTCCCCTTCCCATTGTTTCTTATCTTGCCAAATTTGGTATCTCTAGGGGAAACGGTCTGAGCATGCTTAGGGTTTCTCTCTTGGGCTCTTGCCCCCCCCCCCGTAAGAGGGCTGGGATTTTATCATATCAATTTGTACTCCTGGATACGTCCTCTATCATTGTATGTGGTTAGTTTAGTACAATATTAAACCATATTCGTGAACAAACAGGCAAACACACAGACTTGCGCTCTATATTGTATATATATATATATATATATATATATATATATATATATATATATATATATATATATATATATATATATATATAATTTAATAGAGGGAATAAGACCTGGAGTCTAAAAAGTAAAGTTTATTTTAATGTGTCACTATTTTACAATAATGTTGCTCATAATACTATGGATATATAATGAGCTCATTAGGTATAGTTCTTCTAGAGCTATATTAATATTGATTATAAAGATTAATAATTATAAAGTATGAGTCAGCTTCAACATGAAAAACAATCAAAATCAACTTGAGTGTACGATCGTTTCGGAAACAATATCAAATTTATTTACTATTGAGAATAATTATGTAGAAGAATTGCATTCAAATATTCATCTACTCATCAACGTAAAAAGGGGAAAGAGAAGTAAAGACACCAAAAACCTAGTATTTTGTAGTAAGTTAAGAGGATAGTCCTGAAAATATTTAAAACATCAGAAAGAATTTGAAAATATTTAAAACATAAGAAAGAATTTGTGAATGAAGATAGAAACATTAGGAGTAAAATTATATGTGTGTGTCTGCGTGTGTACATTTCCCTACCAAACTACCCTGTAAATTTTCAGTCCACAGACTCGAGATTTGAGATAAATGGGTATAGAGATTTGGTAATATCTTTTTAATCGGTTTTCAGGCAGAAATTTCGCTGTCAAGGGGCAAAGTTCAATTTTATCACATTCCTCCGCAAATTTAGGGTCTAAACACTTAAAATTTAAGGTGTCGCTAACAAGGACATGGATCAAACTTTTCAATTTGATTTGAGCCTACAACAATAAAAGCAAAGGGGTCAAAATTAAAACAAATTGACCTCTGCAGTCTCTTACCAAATTACCGAAACCATTTTTGGTCTAAACATGTGATAAATTTTACATAAAGTGTATTGAGACACATAGCAAGTTTTTAGTCGTATTTCAGCCGAAACTTAGGCTGCCAAGAAGTCAGAGTTTTAAAGATGTGACCTTTGCTGTCTCTAGCAAACTATTTAGCCATTTTTTGTCTAAACATTTTAAATTTTACATAAATTGTGTTCCGACATGCAACAAGCTTTTAAATCAGATTTGGGCGAAAAGAGTTGACCTTTGCAGACTCTACCAAATTCCTTCGCTAATTTTTTGGTCTGAACACTTGAAATTTTAAATGTAGATTACCAGGACATGAGTCAATTATAGCATATGTGCTAATTTACACAACATAATTCATATTGAAAAAGGTTATTTTTCATATGTAAAATAGTCGAACATGAGTGTATATGACCCGAACAAAGCCGGGCTGAACTGCTAGTATATATATATATATATATATATATATATATATATATATATATATTTGTAGTCATCGACATACAGTCCTCTTTCGTTGTATCACAACTCATCAGTGCCGCTAGACTAGCACCTCTCCCAAGCCGAGGATCAAACCTGGAACCGTCGTGTTGACAGTCCCACCTATTTTACATATGAAAAATAACCTGTTTCAACATAAATGATTGTTAAGTCACAGTGCCCAAGTGACAGAATATTCGTGGCCTTTTTGTCTGGCGTTCTCCTTATATATTTTGCCATTTTCCCCTGTGCACACACATCACAATTTGGTAGATGGTTTGAAGGTATTATTTTCATGCCTTCTACTACATTTGGTTATTTTTTAATATCAGTTGTATTGCAGTGTCCTAGAATTTTTTGCCAGGTTTGCAAATCTTGACAGGCAGTTTTTGAGGGAACCATACATTTTAAATAATATAGTCGGTCATTTTCTTTAATGTCAAATACAGTTCCATTGGGGTATATTAATTTTGACTTGTTTTGGCCAAACTTTATATTTGCGCCTTGTTTAATGGCAGCCTGCAGAGAAAATATGGCTTGCTTAAATGTCGGTATGAACAGAGTTTTTTTTTAGAGTACAGTTATAGATTTCGTCTTTATTAATTTTAGGGATAGTTTAGCATTGCCTCTTTTCAAGACTATATCATTTATTTGACTACCGTCGGCAAGTTCGACAAAATGACTTTGTGGATTAAAGTTTGAATCGAAAGTAATAAAATCAGATTCCTTGGCGATAACGTGTGTTTTAGCACCACAGTCTACAAGGATATTTTTACCGTTTGTGGTATAGTCAAAGTTACATGTGAATAGAAATGTATTTTCTTCCTCAAAGTTCTCAACGTTTTTTACGAAGTCCATTTTAGAGCGTTTATATACACTATTTGAAACTTTTGTGGTTCGGTCGTCCACAATGATAGCAGATAATTTTCTTTTTCTTGGGAAAATTACTTTTGGGGAAAACGTTGTAGTGAGGTGCGTAAGTTGGTGGTGTCTGTTTTCGAGACGCATTTTTGAATTTCATGATATTGCTGGAGTTATTATTGTCCACGAGCATCCGATTAGTCTCTTCGTAACAGCGCAATGCCACTTTAAATTCACTGACATTTATGGGGGTATATTTTTGCGTTATAATAGTTGTAAATGGTTTAAAAATAATTTTCGGTTTCCCTTTTGATAAATAATGTTCTCTTTATATGTTCAATGCTTTCCGTCTAACATCCAAGGCATCTCTTATAATCAGAGACAGACTTTTATCGTCTAAGCATTGAATCAGTTCTGCAAAACTGTCGCATTCTTTTCGAGAAATTCGGGGTCGTTAGGATTCTCTGTTGGAGATTGTATGACTTTGTGTAGTTTTCGAATCCTTAGATACCCCAGAAATTTTACCTGCCACAATTAGAATTTAGATTCCGAACCGTCAAAGAAAAGACCATGGCTGGGCGCATACCCTGTTAAGTATTGAGACATTATGTGAACAGAGATGGCGGTGAACAAGCAGTGTAGTACGATCCTGAGACTAATTGCCAGTAACAATGATGGCGGCGAACTGATTGAATCCAAATTTCGATAATTTTTATAGTAACTTTAGAAGCTTTTCATTGGTTGCTCACCCTGACTTGTGGTTATAAAAACGATCGTCGCAAGGATTCGTCAGTTGACACTCAGCCCAACAGGTGTTGGACTGAGGTACACCGCCTGGGTAATACCTAGGAGGTCCACCCTCCCAGGCCTTGCCACCGGGCCTTCTGGTGGCGCAAGTTTATTGCTTGCTGCCTGAGGCGCCCCGACCGGGGAATGCCGACGGGGTTACTCAGGCAATTTTTAAAATTGCAGGAGTGCCCCTCCTTTAGGGGAGCCTGCGGGGTTCCCACTTTCAGGCCTTGTGCCAAATAATGCTGAGGTGGGCAGCATTTAAATAACTACCCCCCCCATCCGTCGTGGTGGGGGATGTGTCTCCTAGCGGCTTTGGCTGCAGGGAGACAGGGAAGAAGTACTCATCAAAGATATGTTTCTTACCCTCAACGTGAAAGGTGAGGGGGCAGGAACCGGCCCAGCATCTGTTGGACAGAAGTACACCGCTTGGGTACTACCTAGGAAGTCCACCCTCCCAGGCCTTGCCAGCAGGCTTTCCGGTTAGGCAATTTTATTGCTTGTCGCCTGAGGCGCCCCTGCCGGGGAATGCCAACGGGGGTACCAAGGAAATTTTTGTTGAGGCAAGAGTGACCCTCCTTTAGGGGAATTTGCCTTTTCTTCACTTTCCGGCCTTGTGCCACATTTTTCTGTGGTGCCCAGCGAATAAATATCTACCCCCCCATCAAGAGTCAATAACATTTCACACATACCCTTTTTTGATATAATGAAAAGTCCGAAAAGATTTTTCCATTATAACCAAAACGGTTAGTAAGCTAGAAATAGTCGCAGTTTGACGTCGTTCCCGGGACAATTTACAATTTATTTGCTTTTATTTATTTATATATTTTATTTTTATTTATTTATTTATTTTTGTGTGTGTGTTCATGCTTCGCTTTGTGGGTTTCTGAAAAGAGATTTATTCATAATTAGATTCCGAAAAGTTCGGCTATAAAATGTTTTAATTTTATTCTTTTTATAGGTTTAGTGAAAATGTCGGCTATATTATTCTCAGACGTCACATAACAAGAGTAATATAATTTTTACTTATTTCATCCCTTATGAAATGATATCTGATATCATATGCTTCGACCTTTTACAGTCTGCTTAATCTACACCAAACACTATTAAACATTACTGGTTGTCTTTTTTACCAAAATCGCGTAAGGGCGGTCTAATTAATACTTTGGTACATAGAGCCCTCATGATTTGTTCGCCTAACAGATTAGACGCTGAACTAGATAAGATCAGGAAAATATTCATCAATAATGGTTATCCTGTTGACCTTATTGATGATCTAAAAATCCCCTAAAATGTTTGGACCCTTGAAATGCCCGGTTTATTTAAAATTACCGAGGATTTGGGAAAAGAGTAATAGACTTTCCAAACAGATTCGCAGAAGTATTTACGACTGCTTTTATTCTGTGCCTTTGCGTTTGGTATATACTACGAGACCTGTTTTTCCGTCTTTTCGCAAGGATAGTTTGCCTTACATCCAAAATAGCAATATTGTATATCAATTTAAATGCCAGTGCGATGCTGGTTATGTTGGGCGAATATCCTTGCATCTTTTAACTCGTATAACCAGCATGTTCCATCGAAGATAAGACAAGAGAGGATGGGGTCTGGTGTTCTCCCTCCTTCTGCAGCCTTGGACTCTGCTATTGGCCAGCATTTGGTTGACAACCCGTGCTGCGCCGATAGATATAAAATAGAATGGTTCGAGGTGCTACATAGAGCGGACTCCAGAAACCATTTAAAGATTTTGGAGTCTTGAATTTTTTCTCCCGTTTTTTCCCCTCATTGTGCCAACATTTTAATCGTTTTTTAAACGTTAATAAATTTATTTTAGTGTACCCGTACTTTTGGCACATTCAATAAGTTCCCCATTAAACTCTTTTATTTTCAACATAATATTATTTTGTACGCTATCGATTTTCTCCTGATGAGATGATAGCCGAAAGAGCTCTTGAGAAACTTCCGCTTATTATTTTCAAATATATATATATATATATATATATATATATATATATATATATATATATATATATATATATATATATATGATTACCATTTATGTAAAATTTGAAATGTTTAGACCAAAAATTGTCTTAGTAATTTGGTAGAGACGTCAGAGATAATTTTTCTTTTAACTTTGACCCCTATTATGACTCCTTAACATTTTATTTTTGGGCTAAAATCAAGTTATTTAGTCAGATCCATGTCCAAGGAACCTATATCTAAAATTTCAATTGTTTATACCCAAAAGTGGCGAAGGAGATTGGTAGCGTTCTCAAAGGTCAAATCATTAAACTTTTACCCCTTACCAGCGAAATTTCTGACCGAAACGTCCCCAATTCTCAGTTATTGTGTAGGAAAATGTAGACAGATACACACAAACAGAGGGACAAACAGACAAATTAACTTTTATAGATATATGTCTGTTGTGTTTACAGTTCCGTCCGACGTTTTTATCATTTTTTAACAGAACATAATTCAATATTTTGTTCTTGTATTTGTCTAGTTTACTCTACTTTGCCGAGGAGCACTAAGACATAACTCCTAGCATAAATGCAAAAACACTCACACACACGCACGCGTTTATCATAGTTATGCAATATCTGATTAGTCGCACAATTCGTTCGAATTGAAGAAATGAAGTGAACGACTTGATTAAGTATGCTTTAGAAAAGTTGTAATAGCTTGTCTGAATTTTGAGCATATCGAAATAATTAGGAATATATGTGAATCCGGAGAAATCGGAGTCTGTGTAGATGTAGAGATGAAGACTCTCATAAAGTGTCGGTCTTATTTCCATCTCTTGGGGATTACTGTTGACGCGGTGATACCAGCCTGCTGTTGTTGAGGGCAAGGACGCAAAACAATTGGCACCGGTGTAAAGCGGGAAATTATATGATGACTCTACCGATTTTCCTCATTCTCATGATAGTTCCTTCACTTACCGACAATCAAATTACCTTGGCTGCAGAACTGATTAATGTTTCAATATTTCAAAAGCCACAAGCTATTGAAGGCATGGGTAAGACATAACTGAATAGATAGGCAGTATGAGTAATTTCACAACTATAGTCATTACCTCACACTTTCCACACACACACACACACACACACACACATCCATATCTATGCATATATATATAGGGATGGAGCAAAAGGTGAGAGAAAGAAGCGAAAACAAAAAAAGGAAAGCATATAAGATAAACAACCTTCTCAAAATTAGGTTAGAATTAAATTGAGTCGGAGTTTCTTGACCAAGTGTAGTGTTCAGTATACCAATTGACAGTGCTGGTACTTTGATTTTATAAATTAATCTGTCCGGAATCTTTGCATTATCAACACTTGTGCTAATTGGGGGATAACTAATAATATTCTGACTGCTCTTTCCGGGAGCAAAACATAGGAGATTACATTATTATATTTGGTAAGATTTATGTATATAATCCCCCGAAAAATTCTCATTATCACCATTATTTCTCATCATCTTAAATAATGGAAGTTGACATCCCCCCCAAAAAAAACAACTGAGTTTTTTGTTCGAATAGCTGATGCATTGAAATATAAAAAGTAAGATCAACGTAATGTATTTGGTATATGAGAAATGGTAACTCTTTTCAGAATATTACAAATATCAATTAAATTTCTATTAATAGCATCATAGAAATAAGATGAAGACATTAAACTAAAGATTCATCATAGCTATTTTCTCTACGCTGCATTATGGAAGCAATAAATGTAAGTTCATATTCTGTGGGATATATGTAAAATATCTTCGGATTATTGTCATTATGAAACATCATTTCTTTATATATTATTGTGAAATGCGGATCAAGAATGGCATTATGTTTTGTTCTAGGCGGCGGTGTTTTTTAGAAATAAATGTGAGATTGTATTTCGTGAATTATATATGCATAATGTATTCAAATTATTTCATTATAAACCCCAGTTCTTTTAATCTCATTGCGAACAATGATGAGGGCAAGTAACTATGAATTTACCGGGTCAATTCTATTCAGTGTTGCACCGTATAACTAAATGTAATATCACGATAATATATTTGTTATATGTTTTATACAAAAACTTTTCACGTTTTTTCTTTTATTAACCTAATTTCTATTTATAATCTCGTGAATCGAAGAAGTGGCGTATTTAACCGGAATAAAGAATGCAATATTTGTTTTTTTTCTGCTACTAAGATTTGTACGGGAGACATAAAATGTAAGATTACAGAATTAAATTTAAACTGAAATATCTAAGAAATGAAATATCATTATTATCATTAATATTATTATTATTATTTAAAATAATTTATATTATCATTATTGTTTAAAATAATTTAGAACAAATTAAAGGAAACACACTTGGCAGAGCGGATGAGATATCGAAGAGATGGGAAGGTGCAGAAAATGTTTAAAAAAGAATAATAGTGACACGGTTAAAAAAAATTATATATATATATATATGTGTGTGTGTGTGTGTGTGTGTGTGTGTGTATACGTGTATATTAGTAACCTAGCAAACCAACAAGGAAATCAACTGAAGCAGCAACCCCGACAAATATAGGAGAGATAACCGAAGCAGCCAACCAACAAATGACAAACTGCTAGATACTATATGTACAAATGTTGGTAAATTGAGGCATATTTTATTGGCTTGAAAATATAGTTTATTTTACCGATTGATTAGTGTCTTCACCTTCTAGACGGTTTGTTCTGTTTCGAAAATTACCCATTTTTTACTTGGACGTAAACAAATAATATCTTAAGTATTAAAGTCTGGCGTCTTAATCCATTACATAGATAATTTTACTGTTTAGTTTTTTATCGTTTATGTATAAATGTAGATTGTGTTATTGATTTATTATTAAACGAATATATGGTTAGCATCTCCATCTTGGAGATCGTTTTTTTAGTTTTGGTTTTAGAAAATTGCCCATTTTTTTAATTAGATGTAAACCAATAATGTTTTATTTATTTATTATTTTTAAAACAGTAATCTTTATTGAGCACACACACACACACACACACACACACATATATATATATATATTACATGCATTTTGAACTTCTAATTTATTTTGTCTTTATTGCACTACACACCACACCCTTCCTCGTTAAAATATATTTCTTATTAGTGGTGTATACTAGTTAGTAAGGCTCGTGCATGTATGTATTGTTCGGTTTATTTAGACAAGTTTTGTTTTATATATATGTATATATATATTCATAAACAAATTTGCGAACTTTAATACTAACATTTTCTGTAGACAACCCAAACCTTCGGTCTTTTCTAAACTTAATTTTGTCGGTTGTATCACATTGCTTTATAGAGTACAGATGCGTGTAGTATTTCGCACGAGGTCTGTGTTGCCAACCTTCTAGAAAGATGTTGCGCCACCACGAGAAAAAGTTGAGTAGTCATTTAAATTTAAATGTCAGTGTGATGATTGCTATGTGGGTCAAACTACTCAGACAGAATTACACAATATCTCGCTGCGTGTTTTCGCAAATCCCCGAGGATAAAAGAAATATATTGAAGTACACATGTGTGCGTTAAAGGAATATATCCGTGTGTTCACAGAGCACATCCAGCCACTCACAAACTTTTGAGTCAACAATTGCGCAGTACACGCATGACAATAAATTCTGTGCTGTGGCGTAGCCGGATAGTTGCTTTCGCACCATGCACGAGGCCGTCTCTAAACAAAGTATACACATTAAAAAGGTCGTAAGTGTAACAATGCGTAAAGCTTTGTTCTGTAAGTTTAAAGATTCTAACCATGACTAAGAATTATATATAAAATAACACAAATAAATCATGCATATATATATATATATATATATATATATATATATATATATATATATATATATTATCTGCAGATACTCGCAGGTAATGCCGTAACCTTTCCAGTTCGGCTTGCAATATCGGCGATGATTATATGAATCTTTTCACGCTTTATTACGCACCCACTGTGATTTTTCCCTCAGGGGGATTCGTGTATTTCTTTTAAATGTGATTTGTCGATTTTTCTCCATTTATAAGCGAATCGGCCGAAAGTACGTGCAGTTATGTTGCTTTTATTCGAATAGTATTTTGACTTTTAATTATCGAAAATATGCTACCAATTATCATGTAAACATAATAGTTTCTTTGTTGTTGTTGTTGTTGTTGTTCCCAACCCAACCTACTTATGGCAAAACAACTTTTGAAATAGATACCCCACTTTGTGATTGGGTTGTTGGCTGTCCGAAAATGACCAAACAGAAAAAAATTGGCTTGCTCTAGTTTCAGTGAGCCTGTGGATACTACTTGGAGAAAATGATTTGAAAACAGTTTATTAAGCTTAGTGACCTATTTAAATTAAAACAAAACAATAAATATTAGTTATACGTGTTTAAACTACGCTAGGCACCTTCAACATTCACCACAGAATTAACCCCTTATATGTTATTCGATGTAACTTTATTATAAGTTTATATTATCAATATAACTTTTGTATAATTTAGAAGAAAAACGGCAAAGTAAATCATAATAATTAAAAAAAAAAATCAGCGTGCAGAAAATAATGAAATTGCGAGACGAAAATCATAATTAAATAAGTGACGCTTTAAAATAATAGTCCTCTGTAATAAGCATTCCGAATGTGAAAACATTCCCGTGTTTAATAAATCTAATAAAAATCATCTAATGATCAGTTTTCGTGAAATTTTGGATATTTATCCATTTTACAATGAAATTACATAAAATATGCACTTTCCGTATAATATACGAAGGGAAAAATTTTCCGTTTAGTTTTTGCCCCCCTATTTTTTTAACTTTGAACAGAATTTATTTAAATCGATCGAAATTTCTGTTTATTATGAGACATAAAAGTTCCAATAAGTAAGAAAATATCCCTTTTTAAGTTGAAATACAAGTATTAAACAAAAATTTACTTTAAAGTTACAATAAAAAAATACTATAATTTAAAATGTTTTAATAGCGTTTATTCTCATTAATAAATAATATTATTGCACGAATAATTAACATTTTGTAGATTACTACCATATCTAGTTTGTTTCTTTTCACCAAATAAATATGAAAGCCGGAAAGTAATTAAACAGTCATACATATTTAGTAAAACCGTGTTTAATATTTAATGTACAAATCTTTATAATATTATTAATCCTTAAACTATGTAAATCTTAAAACGTAAAAAAATTATAACAAAGATTGATTATTAATTGCAGTTTTAAGAAGATAAAATAAGGTTTAAAATAAGCATTAAGCCACTTTTGTTGCTTTAAAATTCATATAGTTAACACAAGTCTGAAATCACGGGATTATGCGCTCCATTTTTCACAATTGTTCCACAGCGCCTAAAGTACGAACAAAATTTTTAAAAAAGCAGATAAAAATAGTTATTACGTGTGCGAGTCCCACGAAAAAAAAATTGAACAACCCCTTAACAAAAATTTAAATAGCAGCTTGTACCCACAAAATAAAGAAGAAAAATCCAGGCTCGAACATGTAACGCTTAGATGAAAATAATGAGATAGCGGCTTTGCCGGCTCGGCCATCGATAACTTAGGACTTCATTTTTCGAAAGTAACGTTTTTCAAACGTGCATATCGCTGAAGTTAGTTCAAATAAACTATTATACTCTCTCTCTCTCTCTCTCTCTCTCTCTCTCTCTCTCTCTCTGTTTTTATACATTATTATCCAGCACTAAATTAATATTACAGTCGAAATGTTGTTAGCGTTTAAAAAAGTAATATATGAACAAATACGTGTTGGTGTTAGTGGTCGTCTCTTTCCTCCCTCTAGCTGTCTTTCCCCCTCTATGTCTTGGAAAGTAGTGGTGGATGGAGTAAAAGAAACAGGAAGCGAGCAAGCATCTACGCGATTGGGATAATAGAACCAGCTTTGCAGAGGGACTTATAACGAATAGGGAGAGAGTTGAAGAAAATGAGAGAAAGAGAGGAACAAGTAATGACGGAAGTGGCTGAAGAAAGAAGCAGTTAGAGGTGTGTGTGCGTTTAGTCGCGAATTTCTGTGGCTGAATAAAGAAAAGGACAGAGGCAATAACTTCATATAATATAGGAAAAGTCATGAAATGCAAAGGTAATGTAGATACTTCAGAAAAAAAAACGAGTAGAAGCGAATGGATATGTAAATAAATGGATGCATATTTAGAAGTATGGTACTGTTCGTTTAATGGTCAGAGATGCGAATATCAGCAAAAAAGAATATCTACCTCGCATCCAATCAACGTGTGTTGATTTCAGCGAGGAAGAAATTATTATTTAGAAATAAGAAAGTGTAAATATAGTTTATATCGACTCTAACCCAGAGAAGGCGCGGGTGGTTAGTGGGAATGGTGGTAGTACAGAGTAGGCAGGAATGCAAATATGATCTATTGTGACGTAACCGTCTTACAGAAGCGATGTTGCTCCCCATTGGGGAGGTTGAGACCCTCCATTAATCCTGAGGGAGGCCGCGTAAATATGCTAAGATTGTCTGTTGAACGTTAATTGAATCCCGGACAGGGGAAGGTGACCTGTCAAAAGTAAGGAGCATTGTACTTGAAAAAAAAAACGACATAAATTTTAATGACAAAAAACGTCAGAATAATGTAGAAACGAAAGTGTTGCTTGTTGACCTGGAGAACACCTATTCAGACTATGGCTTTCTGAATGACAGACGCGCATGCGAAGCTTACTTTTGCTTATTCAGAAGAAATTAACACAGAGCTGAGACGCTGAACATTAACAAGATATCCCGGAAGAAGAGGATCATGAGCCACAGTTTCAGATGAGGTTAGAGGCCAATTGCTGACCTGAGACAGAAGGCATGCCACACTATTTTCTCTGTATATGTTGAGATTGTGACCCAGGCGCTCCTTGGAAATAACCCAACATTTTAATCTCACATAGATGTGTATGTAATGCCGTTCTAAAGTTACAGAACCAATGGCTAAAAGGCTAGAAATAAATGCACATGTGCCATGTGTGGTTGCAAACCTAGTGTAGTTTGATCCAAATGGGAAAAATGTGCTTCTTTTATTGTATATAGTGATAATGTGAAAACGTTAAAGAAATAATTTCGATTTACTTTTTATACATTGGCGTATATATTTTGTTGGAAAATTACCGAATATTGACAGAAAAATATATGCCGGCATTTAATTGAAAACATTAAATCTAATTAGGAATTTAGTGATAAAAATACTATTTCAAACATGGCAAACTAATGAATATAATTAAGTGAAATATTACTACCGTGTTTTCCATCTGTATATAAATTACATATTGAAAATTATTTAATTTGCAAAACCTTATTCACATATTTATAAGTAGGCTTCTGATTTATTTTAATACATATATATATAAATATGATATAAATATGATAATTTATGACTGCAAATCTGACTTTGAAAATTTAGAAAGTGTCCTCCATTGAATCTCTTGATTAAATTACATTCGATAGACCGATAGACCCTATGCATCTGTCTTAATATTGAGATTTAATATTATACAAATAATCGGGCGAATTGAGTTAGATATACTTTCTGCTGGTTGTCATGTGTAGTTTTAAATGTGATTCCCGTCGGTTTTTAAACTTCAGTTTGAAAAATATTTTTGGTAAGTTTGAAACAGAACGCTCGCCGCTAAATGCAGATCTTAAGTGGAATCATTTGAAGAATATACGTTAGTGTCTCTCTCATATTGACACACACATAGGAATGTGAGTTTAAACCTGCCTACAGCGGTAGTTGGCTGGTATAATCTATGCGAATGAGAGTGTTTGTGTTCCTGTGCGTGGTTATCCATCAATGTAATTCACAAAGCCAAGTTGATGGATGAGGTTGGGAGATTTAGCGAGATGTCAGTCGAAGATGGCGCTACTCCAGGTTCGATAACTCTCGATCCTCGATTTCTATATTTGACCAGAGGGCTAATTAATTACTCTCAGTACAAAGACGCATTGACAGTTTGCTTGACGGACGGGTTTGATTAAGCCGCTAACACATTACCCAGCATAACTGCATTAACGATTGCATAACACATTTTAGTTCAAACAACGAGCTATATACATTTTATCAAATGCACTCTGCATAAACACTTTCAAAATCATTGGCACACATACACATATATATATATGTATGAATCTAGGTATGTAAAAATACATATAAATACACACACACATATATGTATATATATATATATATATTTATATTCCATTTGTATTTCGTTTTGTGTTTTATCTTTAGAATATCAAATTTAATGCTACATTATGAATTTTACTCCTCTTATATTAGCCGGCTAGCAATGCCACAATAAATACAACCGGCGCAATATAACTGAAGCTGGCCTACAGGACACTATATATACACATATAGGAACATTTTGACGTATTGTATTTGAATGAAAATATATGGTTTATTTCTACCAATTGTCATAAAATTTAAAATATAGAATTGTATTTTATCCTTCAAAACATTTGCGAATTTTCAAGTAGTTTCTTCTAATACAGCCATAGATATGAGCACGTCAATATTCAATTTGGCTACCAGTATAATATATATATATATATATATATATATATATATATATATATAAACTGTTAGCAAAATTGAATATTTATAATTATATATATATATGTATATATACTGTTAGCCAAATTGAATATTGAAATGCTCATATGTATGTATATATACATATATATATATATATATGTATATAAATATATATGTTATTATTATTATTATTATTATTATTATTATTATTATTATTATATATCGACCTACATTTTCATAATTTTATACATATTCAATCCAGGCCCAGCATTTTTTTATTAAATTTTTAATTTAATTTACTTAATTTCTTAAAGATCTTTTTTTTAGCAAAGTGTAATGTTAACAACCATCTTGCTACTCATCTCCCTTCATAATATCGCTGCATCTTATGCCCCCGATATTAGCCCTCTACTTCCAAGTGGCACTGTGCGTTTTGGGGGGTGAAAAGTGATTTTAAAAAAAGGCATTTAAATGGGTAAATCATTTAAATTAGATGAAACTTAGCTTATTTTAAGAGGGCGCATCTTAGTTACTACGAACACCCTCCTCCGCATACATCCTTACCGGATCAAATTCCATATGACACCGTGACAGCCCGACAGCCTACTAGTGATAGCTACCTACATGTCTCACTTCTATTTCTCTTTTTCCATACAGACCTTGCCTCTCTCTTTCTCTCTCTCATAACTCTGACCTCCTAATCCTTACGCATCTTATATCATTTCCTCATTTCTTCTCTTCCATCCTCTTCCGCTCTCCATGTCTCTCTCCCGCTCTCTGTCTCTCTCTCTCTCTCCTCCTCTTATACTTCGTTCCGTGTCGTATTTGGCTGAAGTCTAAAAACTCAGTTTCACCCCTTTTCAACATTTATTTGATTATTAAATCTTAAAATTTAAATGTTGTCAAATCAGAATTGATATCCTCACCCGTTTTTTCTTTGTCTTCTAGTAATATCGTTTTTTTTTCCAAATCATAATAACCAATTCTATTAAAGTCTGACAAAGTTGCTGGATCGTCGATACGAATGGTAACAGATAAAAAGGTAATAATATATATATATATATATATATATATATATATATATAGTCTTTGAAGTTTTTAACATTTGAAACCACACAAAAAATTATTTTTTATCATTCATTAAAAAAAACATCTAGTCAGTAAGTCATTTAATCACCTGCAATCACTGCATCAACTCTCAAATTTACTATAATACCAATTTTTATATTTTTTAAGGGATCATCAGTTGTTTACCATGAAACACTGTTTCGGGGATTTAAAAACAAAACAGTGTATTACATCATGGCTCCCCAGCAGTGTTGATCAAACACCACCACCCTTAATCTTAGGAAGAAGACAAGTTACAAAAAATTTTTTTCCCAATTTCCTATTCTTAATTGTAATTACTAACCTTTTCATCGTATAAAAATGAATTTCTTACCTGTGCGATTCAGCAATTTCCACATTTAAAATGGATACATTTTTTAATTTTTTAATTTATCAGTCTTGTATTTATAAGATTTGGATTAATCCATTTAACTACTTATCACCCCCACTATAGTTAGTAGTTTGTATATTTACATTCTTATTTATTTAAAATTAGATATATAAAGGTTAAAAATATTTTAATTTTACATATATACATTTTTTTTTTTTTTTTTTTTTTTTTTTTAACTATATAAATTTATTATATGTAATTATAAATACATTTATACATTGCTAATATAGTTTTGGATTTCCTTTATCAATATAATCTGGTTTATCTTAAACGATTCAAAAGCATCAGGATAACGAACAAATGCTTTATTTAACTGTTTAAATATTTTATTTTTATCTCCACCTTGTTTTATCATCCTTATTACTAAGCTAGAAACTGGTGGTATAAAATCTGTTAATTTTAGAGTAACGCGAGCTATTCTCAAAAACTCTGACATAATGGTTCCATAAAACACAAAAACGGGGCAGGTGCTATCCTTATGGGGCATACGTACTATTTTAAAGGGGAAAGCGTTTCTTTTATCAAATATTTTATAAAGAAAAATTCCATCCTCAATTTTTATATCTAAATCCAGAAATGTAGCCTGTTGTCCTCTATGTTCACAATTTTGGATATATAAGATGTTTATTTTTTTCGAATTCATCATTATCGTTTATGCATATAAGGTCATCTATAAATCTCCTACACCCATGAAAGTTATATGTTTTAGATATATCTGTTTTTAATAATGATGACATATATATATACTCGAGTCTATGTAAATACAAATTTGCCCAAAATGGTGCCGGATCCAATCCCATTGGGATACCTATCGTTTGGAGTAATATTTTATTTCCTATTTGAAAATAGCATTCTTTAATAAGATGACTTACAAGCATTTTTAAAATACCTTTAGAAATACTAGTTTTGCTATTTTTATTTTTACACCAGAAAGCATTAGAGTTTGAAAAGTCTATATATTTACCTTTTCCACCTTGAAAAGCCAAATCTACAGTATCATTTAATTCTTTTATAAGTTTTTCGTGCGGAATTTTAGTATATAGCGTACTAAAATCATAAGTAGCTATAGATTTTGCTTTTATTCTGGAATTTATTTTATCTAATTTTTCTTTCACTGGTTTGGAATTATTTACTACCCAAAATAGATTTATATTACTATAGAATTTACTTTTCAGGTGAAAATTATTTATTTGATTTATAATTAATTTAAATATTTTAGATATAGCTTTACTTAGAGGTTTAGTGATGCACGTCTTTGAACCTACAATAAATCTAGCCCCAACTGGATTTTTATGCATTTTAGGTATCCAATACATACATGGAAGATTTTTGTGTTTATCTTCTAACTTTAATCCTACTTTTTCATTAATAATACTATTATTCAAAATAATACTATCTAAATTACTATTACTTACTTTATAAGTATCCGAATCGTTTCCTATAAGTCCTACTTCTATCAATAACCGTTGTATATAATATTTCTTACATATAAAGGCTATATTGTTTGCCGCTTTATCAATCGGAACTATTACGAACTTTTCTTGAAGTATTTTAAGTTCCTCCCGTATTTCTGAATTTTTTAAAAGAGGATTGGTTTTTCTAGGGCGTTTAAATTGTTTTATATGTTTAACCTTTTTATTTACGCATTCAATTATACTATTTTTCCATGCATCAAACGTAGACTGTGCTAATTTATATTTCTTTACCATAGACATAATAAAATCTTCTAGTGCTTTAGTAACTTCTTTAACGCATTTAGTGTAATTTAGGCATTTAGGTTCTCTATAATTTGGACCCTTACTAAGTAGTTTTCTTAATTTCGAATTATTTACTATATTTAAATCTCCTGTAATTACATGTTTTATCTCATTATTACAGAACGGAGAGGAATTACATTCACATTCTGGAATATTTATATTATTATCTTTTATATTTATATGTTCTACCGTTTTCTTATAATTAAAAATCTTATTGCGTATTGTTGGCCCTAGTTTATATGTAACTATTGGTTTTTGATCTTTTTTCTGGAACTCATTTGGTAGTAATTGAATATTTTTTTGTTTATTAAATATTTTAGGTAAATTTACATCATCAAAACCTTTATTTTCATACAAAACTACACAAACATTTTTAGGTTTCTTTTTTATATCGTTCCCTGGTGGCTTATATAATTTAGTGTCAATTATATCTAGAATATATTCATACCATTGAATGAAATAGTTCTTCTTATATATCATATCAGGTTGTAATAATATTTTAGATGCTATTTCCTTCAAAACTTTTTTTTTTGTTTGATTAAGCAATTTTCTTATATAATTGAACGACTCATAAATTTTATTAATAATTATATCTTTAATTTTACTAAAAAAATCCTCACATGAAATAACTGATTTTCTATTATTTCTATTAACATGAGTTCTATCTCTAATACCGTAGCGAGGCAAAGCTGGATATAATCTACCTATAATTTCAGAATCTTGTAGGTTATTTTTTTTAACTTTACTATTCAACCCATATGGGTAAATTACTCGCATTTTTTTAATTATATCGTCTTCCTTATCCTGACGCATCCTTAGGATATCGTTATCTACATTACCTAGACTATTATATCCATTACATTTAAATTTTTCAATTATTTGCACGGAAAAAGACGACTGACTACAGGTTTCTTTAAAATGTTTAACAACATGAATACATCCCTTAGTGCTAGTCCTATGCAAATTCATGCGTTTATTTAGAAGCATTACAGTTTCTCCTACGTATTGTAAATTACAGTTTTTACATGACAACAGGTAGACCAAATTTTGGGACCTACATGACAAATCTTCTTTAGAATGATTTACAACATAGTAAATTTTATTAGTCACATTTGACTTATATTCTTTAGATGTTATGAGAATATTACAAGTTTTACATAAGGGTGCTCCACAAGGAGCAACCTTAAAATTATTTTCGGCCGAACAAGTCCCATTTGCCACTTCGAAAGAAGGAGTTCCTACTTCTATATTACTAATGACAACGGCTTGACCCTGTCGAGACATCTCCGACCTCCTTGGGTGGTAAGCCCTAGGGGAACTCACTAGTTCTGAGGACTGCCCAGACCTAGCTTGCAATCTAGTTTTAGTGACCATATTTAAAAAGTTATTTTGATAATTATTTTTGTATTTTATCAGAAAAAAAACTTTAGTACCTTTGGTACCAGAAAAGTATCCAAATAAGAGGAAGGAAACCTAGCCATACATATTCAAATACTCAATATATAGTCTTTGAAGTTTTTAACATTTGAAACCACACAAAAAATTATTTTTTATCATTCATTAAAAAAAACATCTAGTCAGTAAGTCATTTAATCACCTGCAATCACTGCATCAACTCTCAAATTTACTATAATACCAATTTTTATATTTTTTAAGGGATCATCAGTTGTTTACCATGAAACACTGTTTCGGGGATTTAAAAACAAAACAGTGTATTACATCATGGCTCCCCAGCCATATATATACAGGTTGTCCGTAAAGTTACTATACAGTCTTATTATTTTATTGTATTATATTTGTATTAATAGTTAATATTTATTTTTTTTACAGGTTTATTTAATCTAAGACTGTATAGTAACTTTACGGACACCCTGTGTGTGTGTATATATATATATATATATATATATATATATATATATATACAGTTTAAGGGTAATTTTATTAATTCCAAATATCAGTTACAATGGATCAGAAATTTACAAATAGAAGCTCGTTTGAATCATGTAGTTAGCGATCTAGAAATTTTCCCTTACGATCGCATATTACCCGGATCATCCATCATTATCAGCCAATATTTGACACTTTTCTTTAGCCATAAAAAGTTGCAATCATATTAATTCGTTTTTCTTGTTTTGCGTACTCTTTTTCTACAAGAGGAAATATACAACTTCTAGGGAATATGTGGAATTAAGTTCCTTCTTGCAATTATTTTAGATCATTTGAAACGATAGAAGCACGTTTTAGTCTCCTCTCCTTCAAGGCCAGATAATTTGCGTGTATATATATATATATATATATATATATATATATATGTATATATATATATATATATATATATATAGTAGACTATCCTCTTAGGATCTGCATAACGAATGCATTTTTAAATTTTAAATTTTAATGATCTTCCTTGGTATAAATATTTGATATGGTCACATTGGCATCCTCTTAATTGTAAAGTTTACGCAACATTAATAAATATTCATTCCTCGTTGTTACATGTATAACAGACACGTGCATATGATTAGCACTGTTCTCGACGCAGAAATCATTTTAAATATGTATTTCTCAATAAAACTAAAAACTTTATCTTGTTAAATTTTTATATAATTTATTTTAAAACTTTTAGGGATGGTCTAAACGAGGTGATAAACATGGTGCAGTGGATGTTGAAGAATTATCTGTATGTAACGGTTTTCATCCAATCTAAAGCTCCTAGAGGATTAGTTGACCAAACGTGGTGAGACGACACAAACTATAGAAGACATTAATTACTGAGTGTGCATTAAATAAGCGGTTAACCATCTAACGAACGCCAGAGGAATCGGTGGGTAAAACGTCATTGAGACAAAACTAGGAAGATGAGCATAACGGTCCGCAAATTCAAAAAATATATATGCAAATTACTAATCTGAAATAGCCCCAATAATAAAATGATATTCTCTGTGCAGTGTCAGCAGTGTTTCGTCTTAATATGCAATCTGCTGATATTCTCTTTTGATCAGCAACATTTTATAATTGAATGAAGTATTTCTTAATTTTCTTAAGTTAATACCACTGTCTTCGTGGATGATATTAGTTATACATTATTTGGTATCCTTATTTCCGACTGCATCCCGTTTGTACTTTTCAGGGGAATGCTCCCGAAAAGAGATGCATAATCATTTCTAAGTCCGTGAAGAAATTCTAGGTCGTAGTGAAACATCAGATTAGTCTGTATTTGCTACGGCGATGTGTTTCATTTGTTTTTCGGTATAATGTTTTCGTTTCATGTCTTGCTCCTCTTTGAGTAGTAGCAAAACAATAGCACAATGGTTTGCTACATTGATGATACCTTAATTATCTGCATTTTTTTCCAAATTTGGTTGAGAAAGAAAGTCAGGACATCTTTCGTATATGTCTGCTTGCTTATACTTGTTGGCCTCTGTCCTAGCTAGCATGCCATTTCAGGGATAGTAAGGTCTGCATTATTGCTCACTTCCCTAACATTCTGTGTAAACAGATTGCGAGGACCGTTTTACTTCCGTTTCACGCTGCCAGTATAAACTTTTGTGGCTATTCATATTTTCATCAGTCCCTCGTTTTCAACAGTGCTTTTTATGTTTATATGTTTATATTACTAGCAGTTCAGCCCGGGTTTGCATGGGTCGTATGTACTGTTCCTAACTTGCCCTTCGTGTGATTACACACTATGTAAGATTTCAAATGTTTAGAACAAAATTTGCCTTAGTTATTTCATAGAGACGGCAGAGGTCATTTTTTAACTTGGGCCCCAATTTTGAGGCCGATTCGGACTCTTTTGGTCTCAAATGAAATACAAAGTCTTTCCCATGTTCATTTTACCTAAAATTGCAATCCTTTGACACAGAATTGGCGGAGGAATAGTGTAGAATCTGCAAACTTCGACATTTTGGCAGCCAATTTCCGCCCGAAACCGATTAAAATGTGTGCCGCATGTCTGAATACCTGATACGTATTAATTTAACATGTTTACACCCAAAATTGGCTGAATAGTTTACTAGATACCGTCAAGGTCAAATCTGTTGAACTTTAGCCCCTTGGCAGCTCAAATTTTTGACCCACACTGATTTAAAAGCTTGCCCTATCTCTAAGTACCGGTTATGTAAACTGTCAAAATTTAGACAAAAAATTGGCTGAGTAATTTTGTAGATTTTATTTTAATTTGGTTTCTAATTTGGATCCCTTAACATTTATTTTTTTGGGCTCAAGTCTAATCGAAAAGTTAGATCCATGTCCAAGCAACATACATTTAAAATTCCAAGTGTTTAGACTCAAAATTGGTGGAGGAGTTTGGTAGAGTATTCAGAGGTCGATCGTTGAACTTTGACCCCTTGAAAGCAAAATTTCTTGCCGAAAACCGATTAAAAAAATTCGCAAATGTCAATACATCTTACGTCAAATCTCGAGTCTCTACACCGAACATTTACAGAATTATTTGGTAGGGAAATGTACACAGGCACACACAGAGAAAGATTCACTTTTATAGATATATAGATTATATATATATATATATATAATTATATATATATATGTAGATATGTATATATAAATATGCATATGTATATATCTTTATATATCTATTCTACTCCTTTTCCCTCTCTCTACATTTTTTTCAAATCCTCTTTTGTGCAGACGACTGTCACTGAAATAGTTTCTCTGTTCACAATACATCTAAAATATATTACTCCGACGAAAGCAAGTGACTATTTTCGTCCTGTTCCATGTAGAATCACAACCGATCTTGCATAGCATTTCATATACGCGCTTACACGTTAGTAGTTTTGTACTAGTAATTATTTACACTTAAATCGTGTGTTTGCAGATGTCCACTCGCGTTTAACAACGTGCCAAACATTAGTGTGCTCTCATCAGAGAATGTTACGAATGTCTAAAAATAAGATAAAAAACACAAAAGTCGTTCTGTCAACTTTACTTACAAGTGAAAATATGTCAGTTGTTTTTACATGTTGTTATCAAAATTCGATTTCCAGTGAGGAAAATCGAACCCTTGTGGGAATAGTAAATCGATATTCCAATTCTCTTTAGATTTGCTGTCTTCCTTTAGTTGTATCGATTTTTTACAATGAATTGAAATCAATTCTTTCAAGTATTCCTTTGTGTGGACTTCGCTTCCAGAGATAACATCATTTAAGTTTTGTATAAATCTAAAGCAGGAGAAAAAAGAGCAGATTACTTAATTTGAATGATCTTATGTAATTTAAATTAGTCGTTCGCTGTTTAATAAATTAGAGATGTTTACTTTGTAATATACACCGCATAAAATGTTTCACTGTAGAGAAACATTCGAAGTCATATGTTTATTGACAATTTCAATTACCTATCGTTTGTTTGAATATCGCCTTCTGCTTACATTTCGCAACCTTGCTTTCTTTGGAGTAACTTTTCCTTATGATTGCAAAATAATTATCAAAATCAAATTATCTATTCGGCCGCTCACTCCGTAGTTAGAGACTCGTGTTAAGTATTAGCAGTTTGTTTTACATATAAAAACACTACACATAATAGTGCCTGGATCAATAATAAGATTTGAATTTTATTTTTTCAGTATCCAATATCTCCTTAATCTTTGTCCTCTCTCCCTCTATCTCTCTCTCGCTCTCTTTCTCTTCTATCTCTCTTTCACTCTCTCTTTCTTTCTGACTCTGTCAATGTATATATACATATACTAATATATGTAAATATATATATATATATATACAATTTTCACAAGCCATTCTGCATAGTGTAGATCCTCAAATAGCAGAATTTAGAGTTGTTATCTTTAAAAGAAAGAAATATTTTACATGTGTCTCTTTTTATAGTCAATAATAATTAACGGTAACTCTCGTGTTTTAACTATAAACTAATTTCTCCTACTTTATACTTATTCTAGTAATATTTCAAACATCAACTATATTTACACACCCCGTAAAAATATTCAAACAATGTGAGTGCCATTTCGACTCTTCAACGAATGCGCCATACACGTTAGCACGCGTCTGTGGTATAAAAAGAATGTATTATGTATAAACCAATTAGTTACAAAATATACACTTGCAACAAAATTCAACCTACTTTTTATAAATTAGCATGAAGCAACATAACCTCCTTTTTAATTCAGATATAGAACAACATTTATGCATTCTAAGTAAAAGTCTATTGGATGGACAGGACTCGAAATAATACGCTCAGGTTATAGTCAAGATCAGTTTTCACTTAATCACATACACTTCTCATAGAACATTTATGAGACATCAAAAATACTGTAATAACTTAATTAGCTTTTGAAACACCAACTAAAGTTCTTTAATTATAAAAGGAAACAACAGAATAACTAATCTTGAGTATTTTAAGCATGATATATTGCAATACTATAAACACATCGTTTTGATTCTAAACGGTGTATAATAAAAATGACTTCGACACTTCCATAAACAATTGAGACCGCTTCGCGAATTTGGAAGTTTTGCAATCTACTACTGTGTTAATGACGATTTTTTTCTCTACAGTAAAGGTCTTAACATAATTAAATAAGTAAATAATAACATATTTTGTAGTATTTATATTATCGCTCGGATTATTTTTTACATAAAACAACAGTTTTGAAATGCTAATATAGAGTTAAGAGCTGGGTGTATGCACAATGTTGGTTTTTATTTATAGCAAATGTGGTGGTCATTGTTTGCATTTTGGAATCATTTATTGTTTTATCGTTGAAGACATGCATCCACCGCTTATATCAAATGCGAATATCATTAAAAATCAAAGAAAAACATGTTTGTGTAGTGTAAAATGATACGTCTACATTAAAAAATTGGTAATCAATTCTTCTGTGTCTTCTCTGTATGGAAACGCACTTCTTATATTTATTTACACATATTATTAGACATTATAAAACGATATTTTGTAAAACGAATGAAGTTCATAAAATGCGCTTAAAATAATTGTATCAAATTGTATTTTGATTCCTTGGTATGAAGTAAACGATTTGTATTCTTTAATTATAGTTGATAAATACAATGCAATTACTTATTTCCCCCTAAAAATGTTACTATAATTCAATGTTAGTTATACATTGAATAGACATTCATTTCTTCTTTCGAAAAGCATGAGAAAAGCAAGTACTAAATAACTGAGAATTTTAAGGGCGATTTGCGTGCGATTTTTCTAAAGTAAAAATTCTCCCGACTAAAAAAACAAAAAACATTAAAGGAACAAACACAAATGCCACATAGTTTATCCTTTAGCTGTATCGCCGCGTAGCTCTTATATAGTCACATTACCTGCCAATGCCTGTTGTAGGCATTGCGGATATTATCAATTGCTTTTTTTTTTTTAAATACGGTAATTTCCTACTTAGTTCTGAGGAGACTCACTGGCATAAAATATTTACACTTTTAAAAGTTAGTAGTATTGTTTAAATTGCTACTGCTACGCGCACAGAAAAAACCCCGGATATTTTTGCATATTGATTTCAGTTCTTACCAGATGTGTTTACCTATTAATTTCGTACATTTCACATTTACTACTTATTAAATAATGAAAGTTGACTTACGCTGGCATTTTTAACTCCAGGCAAGTTGAGTTGCTGCCCTTGACCCAAACCGAATAGCTAGAAGTTCCGATAAGAAAAAAAAATGGCTTACGTCAGTGTTCCACCTTATATGAAACCGAAAAATAAAGTTCACCTTTACCTTTAAATATTTGAATGCATTTACATAATGAACATAGAAAATTGTGTATGTATTTATTCAAATGATAATAATTCACACATACATTAAATAACCTCAGAGAATTTAGTAATTGTAAAATGAGAATGTAAAGCATATAGAGCCTGAGAGATAAAGAAAGGACTTACAATTGTTTTTAAAATGATAGGAATTGTACTTTTGTTTTTACTTATACTAACAGAGTATTAGGTTGTATTAATTTTCAAGTTATTTTGTTTAGAATATTGACCAGTCTTTGAAAAATGTATTCTGTTCTTCTCTCTTACAATTTATAAAAACATATTATAAACATTGGATGTTTACAGTACCTCAGGATATTGAAGATACTGTATATATTTAATAGAATCATAATATTTTATGTATACATGTAAAAGTATTTGAGAATGACGTAATATAAATGAATTACAACAGGTAAAAGCGAAAAAATAGCAAATCAATATCTATTTTTTATACAAATATCTACGTTCATACATTTATTTTCATTTATACTAATAATACATTAAATTATGTTCTTTTAAAACGTTATTTTGCCGTTTAAAATATATTCACTACTTTTATATAACAATCACATAAACACATGTCATAAACATTTTTATCGTGAAGTGACTAATGGTTTTTAATTTTAAATAGTTTATACGATAAGACAGAGCAGGGAATATACCGTATATATTTATTAGAATTATACTAATTTCTATGTTCATTAATGTATTTTACAGAATGAAGTAATCTATAAATGAGAATTTAAAATGCTAAAAGAGTACTAAGCCTGAAAAGAAGAAAACAATTTGTTTTTATTTAAATTACGACGTTTCTACTCATATTTTTATTGATTAGAACACATAATTAAGTTTGCATTATTTTATAAGTTATACTTACAGAATACGGACCGTTCATTACAAAATTATGTATATTTACATGAAAATCCCAGGAAAATATATCGTAAACAAGTCATACGCTACCACGTTTAGAACGGCTTTTTGAATATATTTCCAGCATGGACAGGTAACGGCGGTAATTATTCTTAAGAGTATATTTTTACTCAATCATTGTCATACAACTAGCGACCAAAATCACGAAGCATTATTTTATTTAGGACCTAGTTTGACCCAACATCGTTTTCGGTAAACTCGTATTCAGTTATGCATCATCCTTGTAATCATCATCATCATCATTACCATCACCACCATCATCACCATCATCATCATTTTTATTTTTTTAGGTTATTATTGCTGCTGCAGTGGGTGTCTTTATTATTGTTATTATTACTAATATTTTTGCTGATATTGCATTGTTTTATTTACAACCATTCTTCATTTTTTATTATTGTTTTAATTTATTATTGCTATTATTATTATTATTATTATTAGTAGTAGTAGTAGTAGTAGTAGTAATTTGGTATTTTTTGTTTTATTATGTTTTTTTTTACTATTGTCGATATTGCTGTAACAATATTCATAAACTTATTATTTGTCTTATATAATTACTATCTGGAATGTCATTATTTTTATTATATTGTGTAGTATTGTTACCATTAAGATTATTACTTTTTTATTCTTACTATTTCCAATTAGTAGAAAAATAATCGTATGAAACTTTGTTATTACAAATATTTGTATTAATACTCCTTAAAGCATTTTCATATAGTAGTGTTTATTATTCTCTTTTGGGGCCCGGGAGTGAAATTCTCACGCAGATTTCTCGGGTAAGGCCGTGCACGTGTAAGCTAGTAGAAGATAAGATAATATTTCAACAAATTTCTTTTACCGAAATTTGTATTTAATAATTGCACACTCAGACTATAGCGCTATGAATTCATTTTTTGAAATACTAATCTAAAAAAACAATTAATTAATATCAAATGTTATATAATATTAAATTAATATTAATTAAAACTAAAGGAAATAAAATTTTAAAACTTCAGAACATTGGAGCTTGTTATACGCTAGTTTAAAAAAATACTGACAATTAAATGAGAAATATCATATCAAAAAATACTAGTGGGACTTGTAGAAATTCCACAGGAAACTCATTCATGTGTAATGTATTTATGTTGGCATTCCGTAGATGTTCAGTGTAAATGTAGACGCTCTGATATTTTTGTATCTCTTTTGTTAAAACTACAACAGTATTTATCCAAGCTAGCAGGGGCGCCCAGCGTAGCCCGCTCGTAAAGTATGCTTAAATATGATATTTTAATTCTTGCAGATTTCGTATATATTATTATAGAGTTAATGTTCTATCGATTTGTTTTATATTATAAAGATGCAATTTCCAAAATAAAATACGTTCCTGACTTGGGTCTATCTGATTAACCGAAACCAAAACTTATGAAAATATATATATATATATATATTTATATATATATATATATCTTTATATATATATATATATATATATATATATATATATATATATATATATATATATATATATATATATATATATAACTTGAGTTCCTTCAGCCATAATTGAAACCTACACAAAAACTTATGAAGAATTCTTGATAAAATTATTTATAAAAATAAATAAGTGACTTAAGTGCATTCACCTATACCCGAAACCAAAACTCATGACGAATTCTTGGTAATATTATTAACACACAATAAATGACTTGGTGCCATCACCTATAATTGAAATCTAAACTAAACTTGTGAAGGATTCTTGGTAAAATTATTTATGCTCACCACACAGCTCACAATCATAAATATAGTGAACATGAAAGGGTGGAGATGTAGCATCCCCATCAGTTTATAGTCTTTTATTCAAGAAAGTAGGACATATTTTTCACTTCTACTCAAATCACATTAAATAATATAATGAATATTAATAAACGTATCACGCACTATGCCTTATGATGAGAAATGTTGGAATAGAAATACACAGAGAAATAGCAAACCGCAGATAGATTTTAATATTCTTGTCTCAGTAAAAATTGAATTATGAATGAAAAGTTTTACATAATAAGAGGACAAAAAGATTCGTTCAAATGAAAAAGATATATCTGATCAGATATAAAAACAGAAAACAAATCTAGAGACATGACTACTATTAAAACTGGTGTTGAAACGAGATCAATAGATACTTGGATTACGAACACGTCAATAACAATTCTATTCCAAAATTCGGTGACAATATTTGTTTCTGGTATGAATAGTTTTTTTTTGTTTTTTTTTTTACACAATGATCACCACTTATCAAGGCCCGGAAGCCACTCAGGGATAAGGGTTATTGCAAATACAGTAAGTTAGTGAGGAGATTTGCTGAAGTGTTTACTTAAGGGGGCGGTTCATTAGGAATTTGTTAACATTGGACTTGAAGACATCCAAATTGTAGTCCGGAGGGAAGCAGGCAGACGGAACAGAGTTCCACAGGCGTGCAGTTCTAAGAAAGAAGCCCTGCTCATGGAATCCGCGTTTTGATTTAGGCACGGATATAGAGTGGGGGAAATTTTTCACAGTGGATTCAGCTAGACGGGTGTTTTTCGTGAAAGATTGGCGAGGGGGGACCAGAGATTGGAGTTCAGACGAGCATCTGCCATGGAAATAACGATAAAACAAGGACAGGCTCGCAACGTCTCTTCTGTGGGAGAGAGGTTGCAGGGTAGAGAAAAGGGCATCCCCCACTAAGCCACGAAGTCTATTTTGTACTCTGTCAAGGCAGGATAGGCTGTTTTTAGCAGCTCCTGCCCAGATATGGCAACAGTATTCCATCCTTGGTTCTAAATAATTAGTTAATACTTTTTTGTTGCAGAATTTATTTTTTGTTACGTAGTCACCATTATGATCTATGCATTTTTGCCAGCGATAAGTGAGAGGCTCCATGCATCGGGCATAAACTAAATTTGATCTCTCTCACTCTCTCACTCTCTCTCTCTCTCTCTCTCTCTCTCTCTCTCTATATATATATATATATATATATATATATATCAATGTTAAAAATGGTTATAGCTGTCGACTGTCAACGCCACGGTTATAGGTGCAGTCCACGGCCGGATAAATGGGTATGTCTAACCACACTGATATGTTGTGATACAACGAAGTAGTACTGTATGTGGATGGCATATATATATATATATATATATATATATATATATATATATATATATATATATGAGATTATAGAAAATATATATATACTAGTAAACATTGATTAATATTTTTTTTTTTACTGTTTATGTGTGAATGTTATCGAGTGTTTCTTGTCTGATATTGAAATATTATATATATGAAATATTGAAATTATTCTTATATTGAATATTGAAATAAAAGACATTACTACACATTTATCTTATTGAATATTGCAATAATACTTAAGTTTAATTAATGTTATTTTCTTTTATAATAGCATTTTATTTTGAAATGACGACGTTTGTACTGTTTACGAATATTAAAAGAAAAATAATTACTAAACATTTATTAGTAAGAAAATGGGTGCCAGTGCACTCACTGATTATCCGCGCTATATTTGAACTCCTATTTCTAATATTAAAGTTTAATGTTTTTTCGTGCTGTAATAACGTTATTATTTAAGAAGCCATTCTTAACATGGGGAGGGTGCAAATGCGCCTAAAAAGTAGAATCACATTTTACGGAATTAGCTAAGAGTGTTAATTTACAATAACAGGTATGGGACCATTGGCACTTCTGCATGTCAGTAACATGGAGCTAATGCGTGTAATTTAGTTTCAAGAACCGCCGACAGATGTTGTTTGTCATGCAAAGAAACGGGGTCGATAACTATTGTTGTAATGGATAATTATAATTGAAAAAAAAAAGAAAAAGAAGTTTAATTCAACACACAAAAATGAAAACAAAAAAAAAGTTGGGAAAATATTTTAATATTCATTTTAAGAAAATGCTATTAAAAAAGAAAAAGTCGATAAAAGTGAGACATAAACAGTAAAACATTAAAAAGGAAAGCTATTAATAAATGTTTAGTAATGTATGTTATTACAATATTCATAAACATTAACGTTGTCAGTGACAAAGAGTAAGAAAAGTTTTAAGAAGTCGATAAAAGTGTTAAAAGTGAGATATTAATAATGTGTAGTCATGTATTTTATTTCAATAATAATAAACATTTACGTTGTCATTTAAAAAGAGTAAAAAAGTTTTCAAAAGTCGATAAAACTGATTAAAAGTGAGATATTAATAATGTGTAGTAATGTATTTTATTTCAATATTCATAAACAGTGAAACGGTGCGTTTCACGTAAATGTAAATCCAGGTTTTCATAAAACTCTAACCATGCGGGTTATAACGAAATCGAAGTAATGTAATAGTGAATTCAATTCCAGGTAACGGATTGTGTTCTGTTTTAATTTAATTTTATTATAATAAATGCTTTATAAATTGTGTTTATGTTTTATGCTATTCAATGGCAAAGTAACCGTGGTTCGTTTCAGCGTAAATCCAGACCAGTTTTTAGATAAATTCTAACCGGTGATCAGTTTTAAATGTCTCCTGTGAACGTTCTGGAACGGTGTAAGTGAGTGGCGGTGGTAGGATGAATTTGTTAGAGAGAGTATACTTTACTACTTCCATTTAATGTAACCGATTTTTACAGTGGACTCTCACCAGACAGAATATAGGAAACTCTGATCAGCAAGATACTGGACAGCTAATAAGCCTATAACATACGACAGATGTCGCGATTCAGTTTGTGAATTATACGGCTGCACCAAATGTATACAGGTGCAGTCCTATAAATGTCAAAGTCGGAGGGGAAAAATGAGTTCATTTTATTTATATAGAAAGAAAGAAAGAAAGAATAGAAGAAGAATAGAAGAGAAGAGAAGAGAAGAAGATATATATATTTGAGATTATATATATATATATATATTTGAGATTATAGAATATATATATATATATATATTTGAGATTATATATATATATATTTGAGATTATAGAAAATATATTTGAGATTATAGAAAATATATATATATATATATTTGAGACTATAGAAAATATATTTTAAAGAATAGATTTCTGATTATATCGTCTTAACAAATAGTTTCATATAATACTTTCAATGAACAAACGTTTACTACTTCTGAACATATATAACTGGTCGGTAGCATCCCAATAAGCAATTCAATATCCGTCCACAACATAGTTTTTATTCATGTTTTATTTTATTTTTCGCAAATGCCTTTAGCGATTTCTGTGGGGCATCGTGCAGGTTTCGCAAGCAGTGTAGAAAAATATTTTTTTTTTATTCTGAAACAATCATTTATCAATTGAAAAAAAAACAATATTACCTTCAAAGTAACACTCATTAGAAACGCTAGTAAGAATGAAAGAAAAATAGGTAATTATAAAATTATAATAATTAGATGAATTAAATAATAAAAATTAAATGATAATGGACTGTTTTTCTTTGGATATTATGATTCAAGCAAGCAAACAACACACACACACACACACACACACACACACACATATATATATATATATATATATATATATATATATATATATATATATGGATTACGAACACGTAGAGACAAGAGAGAGAGAGAGAGGGTGACCCACAAAAACGGGCCCTAAATCTTATTAGACCCCGTTTCCTAGTGTTTTGCCGAATGAAATGAAATTTTGGTCATGACTTGTTTATTATATTCAAAACATCACATCAAAACAGTAGGGTCTTTGGCCTTTTTTCCCCCGTTCTACAGCATATGTTCTTGATGGCCTCCATTTAGCTCCGTGCATTTCTTGAGGCCCAGCACGAAGTTGTCCATGACTTTCTTACAGACCGAATTTGTAATAGCTCTCATCTCCTCCCTGATGGCTTCCTTGAGTTTCATGATGGTTCCGGGTTTCCCTACGCAGACTCTGTCCTTAAGATAGCCCCAAAGAAAAAAGTCTGGAGGGGGGCTTAGGTCCGAGCTATGGGGTGGCCACTCAAAATCAGTCTTGAGACTGATCACTCAGCCTCCGAAGTTCTCTTTCAGCCAATCTCGGGAGAAGTTTGAGGTGTGAGAACTTGCTGCGTCATGCTGGAACCAGAACTCGTTCATGAGTGACGGGTAGATGGTCTGGCGCTCACTCTTGATGGTTTTGAGGACCTCCACATACCGCTCCTTTGTGACTGTCACTGCTGCGCCAGATTCTTCGATGAAGATTGGCCCGATGATGACTTTGGCCGAGACTACAGCCCACACCGTGCACTTAGGAGAGTGCAGGGCTTGGTGACTACTTCATTGGATCTGGAGGACCTCCACAATATATTTGTCTTGAAGTTCGCCTTTCCATCAAGATGGAAGTGGGCTTCATCTGAGGTCAACAGAATGGTTAGGAAAGTTGGTGTCTCCTCGATCTTCTCGAGCATCTTGACTGCCGTAGCTCTCCTCTGCTTCTTGTCTGAGGCTGTAAGATCTGCAGCGTCTGTATTCTGTATGGGTAAGCCCTGATATCGTTCACCAGCACTCTCCTTCATGTCTCACAGGACATACCGAGGGGCTTACTTCGCTTACGCACAGAGCGTTTCAGACTCTGTTGGAGAGACTCCCTCACTCTTTCGACCAGTTAAGCTGTTCCCTTCTTGGGGCGTCTCGAGTGGCTTGGACGGTTCTCTCTGACAGCCTTGAGGTTCTCCGCGGTCTTATACTTCTCGAAGTGGTCCACCCAGTTCTTAATTCTGCTTTTGGATGGAGCCTTTTCACATTCGAACTGACGCATGAAACTGTCCTGGGTTTTCTTAAACGAGCCTGTTTGTAGTAAAATTTAACACAGTGTATACTTTGTCCCAGCTCCCACTGGGGTCTTGGTTTACTCACGGTCGTTGATTCTGCTACGTCCTGTAAAATAAGGGATATCGATGAATAAATAATGAAGATATTACATAAAGTGTACACGGGACCCATATTTTGGTCACCCTGTATATATATATATATATTTATATATATATATATATATATATATATATATATATATATATATATAACAAAAACAATAGAAAATGAACAAATAAATAAATTAAATGAACATGAATATACATAAATGATCACACATATATGTATACATATATATATGTGTGTATATATATGTGTGTATATATGTATGTACATATATATATATGTATATATAAACTAAAGAAAAATACGAACCTAGTTTTAAAACAGATCCTTTGTCCGATAAAATGCATGCCCATCGGCTGATAGGAAGGGGCTCGGTGGATACTAGAAAGCTGATTGGCCAACTAAATCCTCAATAGAAAAGTACCATATAAAAACGATAAACAACCACAGAATTCACGCATAAGCCTGATGAATCCTAGAGTGGATGAAACGCCGAATATTCAGTGCAGCTTAACCCCCATATATATTTTATCAATTACTAACTAGCTCTACCTACGTATTGAGCACTTTTGAAGTAAATACTTAAAGTTTACGCATAAATATATACTTTCGTATATTAATTTTATGTGAGTAAATGTATTAGTTATATATATATATATATATATATATATATATATATATATATATACATACTTATGGTGAATGAATAATATCGATAATTATGCGTCTATGAAAACCAGTTCCCATTTCGTTCATGAGTATTATGTGACTCGTTTATATAATAAATTACGAGACGTCCATTTCAAAATGACATTTTACTTATGTGACGTACAAGCCAGCATAGGTTACTGATTTATTACAAGTGTTGCATAAAGACCCCATCGAAGACGAGCGATGTCAGATTAGTATTAAAGATAAATGACGGCCATTCGCATAATTCTCAATTATTTATTTCCTCTATAAGTTCTACCTTTTAGTCTTCCTGCGTCTTTCTCCCTCTTTTTCTCTCAACGATACCATATATTAATGAGCTTGACATGCCAAATAGTATTCTTAAATCATCCTCTTTTGGATATTAATTCAAGACAATCGTATTCCTATCTATATCAGTAAGTACACTTACTCTTATACGGCGCTCAATTCACTGGCAGTCTCATCGAATAGAGAAAAGGAGAATATATCATTTCGTGTTATTTTTTTGGAAATTCTATCTTCGTAATACCCATTGGTTTTCAAGAATTCGCGATCTTATGAATACGGTTACCTGTAAAACATGTTCGCTGCTTTTCAGTTTTTTCATACATATTCAAGCCCTTCAATTAACATTGGTTTTAACTCCTCAATTTACATTACTGTTCCATAGTAAATCAAATCAAATTAACTCATCATAAAACAAGATTACGATACAGTGAGAAAAATAATAACTTAAAATTACTGAGATGTATACCAGAGATGTGGGTAGACGTCGTGTTTGGAAAACCACTGTGATATTTTAAATCTATATATTAATGGGATAGCGTGTATGTTATTTATATTGTGTGTCACACTTACAACCGAGTGACTGTCGCCTAATTCTTATGGATTTCTATTTCTTGTAATAAATAAATTTTCCAAGAATTCTTCATAAGTTTTAGTTTCGGTTTCGATTATAGCTGATGGCACTCCAGTATTCTATTCACGCCATGTTTAGTACAAATATAGTTATTTGTTTTAACCCAAAACTTATTATCAAGAGAGAAAATGCTGAAGAAAGTTATGCATTTATTTTTCAGTAAAACTTTGCAGAGCGTATAAATTATATGACGTATAAATTATATGACGATATACATTATATGATGGTATAAATTATATGACGGTATATGCTTATAAATTATATGACAGTATATGAGCGTATAAATTATATGACGATATATGCGTATAAATTATATGACGGTATATGCGTATAAAATATATGACGGTATATGAGCGTATAAATTATATGACGTTATATGAGCGTATAAATTATATGACGGTATATGCGTATAAATTATATGACAGTATGTGCGTTTGTTCAAATAGAAGCAAATCATCTTAATACTTTCTACATGTTCATATTAGTTTTGTTTTATTTCAAAACATTTAGATGAAGTATTATGGCACCAAACTTTGTTAATTATCCGATTTTACTATAAACATCATTACTTCTCTAGAAAGCATCACAATGATTGATTTTCAAACATAATATTTGTGTGTAGATAAATTACTTGTGGTAAAATAATCTGAAGATAATATAAATATTTCTGATTGGTAGATTTTCTTGAGTTTTGATTTATTGTGACATTAAGATTTAATTTATTGCAAGCAGCGCTATCGTAAAAAAAAAACATCGTTTTCTAAAGATAATGTAAAACTGCATCCGTCCACAAATATTAGGAACTTTGAGGACGAGTTATTTCTGCCGCATAATTGGCTATTTCATCAATGTTAAGATTGTCTATTTGATCAATCTGAAACGTATTGAAAATATTTTTTTTTATTAAATTATAAAAAGTTGTAAAGGATGTTTCTTCAAAGACTAAAAATCGGAAATGACTGCTTCCTAAAGTCGGTCGTTTGCAGAAGGCGATAGAGAGTATACTCCTGAGTTTGGAAGATTATTTGATGTCGAATGTACATATGCATGGTAACAGAAATAATTTTACACTGTAAACTTTTGTTCTGTAAACGTGTAGGAACTAACAATGAGATAAATGCTAGCCAAAATCAGTGGCTTCAATACACTATACAAAATACAGAATTGTACTAATAATCAAATAAATATGGCAAGCAACATTATCAAGAGAGACCATTTCTGTGTCAATGTTATTTTATCAGACAAAGCAGTTGTTTTTCGCTAGCATGGAATATTAAACCTTCAATATGGTAATACTTCACCACAATTTATCGAATGATGGTTAGAAAATAGAAGCTAGTTATGAATTATGAAGTCTCACCTTCCTGGTTTCATAATTCCAAACAAGCTTTAAGTATCCGACTACGGAGGGAAAGTATTACTTGAAGAAAGTAATTTAAATAATCGCCGTGTCAATACTATTTTAATAGATTGAAGAAATAAGAATAGCAGGGTGAAGGAAATTGTATAGCTTAATGTATTGACGATCTGCAGATTTAAGACAAATGCCACCTACTGGATGTCTTTATGTATCTATCTCGTATCTTTAAAAATATAATACATACAAGCAGGACCCGTTAACCGGCGTTGCCCAGTGTAAGCATGCCCCACCCTCGTAAAAAGTGAAAGTACGGCTGGTGTTGGTATTGCCCAACACCCAAGCCCCAACGACCCATTTTCTCTTGTTAAGAACCGCTTTTGGAATAACCATTTCCAACATCCTCATGCTAAGAATGGCTTTTAGAATGGCCACCTCCAACTTACCCCTGTTAAGCACGGATATCAGAATAGACATCCCATTTTGTGAGGGCGGGTTGTTAAGTAGCTGCCCCAAATAAAACTTGATAATTGTTGTCATGATCCCCACCTGCAAATACTATGAACCAACCTTGTAATTGTGGGTGTGCTGTGTCGGCCGAAAAATATAAATGTTTTGGATGTCGGTCGGAGAAAATACAAATTTTTAGTATATATGTATTTTTTGTTACCGTGTTGAAATAATCTTATTATTTTGAAAGCCATTTTGAACATGTTAGCGAAGAGTGTTTTATAAGCAATCCATGTTTGTAAGATATCCGGGATAAACTTAACGATCTCCTTTTACTTATGGGGTATGCGTCAATCAAGAAAAAACTGTAAAAAAAAGAAAGGAAAGGGAACGTCGATGACTACAATGCCCGACCACTTCTTTTAAATAACTTATTTTATAACGCAAATAAGTAACAAATACGTATGCAAGCCAAATTATTGTTAGTTCTTTAATAATTTCGAACCTGTAGTTTCTATAAAATCAATTTGTACTTAATCACCTTGATTTTACCCTACGGGATTTTTTATTCTAATAGTAAAAATAAAGTTATATTGATTAATATTCTAAAAACTACCTTTTCACATACAACGCGAATGTGTTTTTTATGTAAATGCAAATAGTTCACAAATAACTAAGGTAATCGATAATGATATTTTTATTGCGGACAATATAAATGCGATCTTGGTTCTCGTGACTCTTTTGCCTCCCAATTTTCATCTAGTAAAATTTTAATCACGGTATTACGATGTAGCGACAATAAAAGAAACCATTTCATCAAGTCCTGCTTGTTATAGATTTAGCTGAATACGATATTAAAAATCACATTTTTGGTACTTATACACTTATGCACTAATGTTAACAAAACATATCGTAAAACTTGAATTTATATACGCATTTTGTCATATATGTTTTTGAGGGGGATAAACTTTACGTGCCTGTACTTATGTTTCCAAATAGGCAGGTGGATCTACTTTGTGCTTTCACCGAACAATTTAATTTAAAAAAATGCAAAACTTGTATTTAACTTGAAAATACTAATTTAAAAAATAGCACAGTCACATAAGTGCATGCGCATTATTTTATTTTATAGATTAAATTTTCCAAAAGACACTTTGAATAAATTCACAATGATTGAAATTTAAAGTCTTGTGTAATGATTTCTGAAAAAAATGCATATTAAAAATAATGAACGTTATGGTAATATTTATTTATTATATGTTTTTTTAAAAGAAATAATTAAATAACAATTTAAATTTCAATAGTTGTGAATTTATTCAAACTCTCCGTAGGGGGAAATATGTAACATTAAGTGATGCTTATGCACTTATGTTACCGTGTAATTTTGGAAATTAGTATTTTCAAGTTGCATTCAAGCTTTACAATATCTGTTTTATAATTAGATTGTTAGGTGTGTCTAAAGTAAAGAAAAAGTGTATTCAAATGAAAACAAAAGCAGATATAACTCTCTTTCTTTCTATTTCTCTCTCCTTCTCTCTCTCTCTCTCTCACACACACACACACACACAGTCAGTCGGTACCGTGCTTGCAAACGCGTTAATGGATTATTTCTTTATCCATCATTATGCTGAAACTCATATGCCGAGGCAAGGCCAGGCGTTCTGCTAATACATATATATATATATATATATATATATATATATATATATATATATATATATATATATATATATATATATATATATATATATATCTGTGTGCATTGCAATATATACCATATCAATATTATAATGTGTGCTTAACGTATTTCCTTATAAACTTATTCCTTTATTCATCATTATGCAGGAACTCATACTTTTAAATGCCGACTTTGTGTATCAATTTCACGTTAAATACTCTAATTAAACAAAGTAATTTTACACATAAGCAATCAAGCATCAAGAGGCTTCAAGAACGTTATTGAAACACTAAATAAAAGTAAAGCATACAGAGCAGTAGCAAAACCAATTTCTTCCTTAAAAAAATTATTTCTCTAGGTGACAAGTAAAATACCCATGGGACCTCGAAAGCACTACTGAAAGCATTAATTAATATCAACGATGTTCTGAAGCACTGCAAAAACCAAGGTGGATTCCTGGCTGAAATCAGGAATTGTCACTACACTATGATTACATAAGCAAAAACACTCGAGTCTGTAGGTAGAAAATATATTAATTATAGATATTTAAAGATGGCCACTATCTGCGGAATAATAATTAAAATGCAGTCAACCAACGTTTATGCAATATTTCCGAATTTCGCCGGTTGCAACATTTTTACTTGCCTAATGTACTCGCCCCAATTCGGGTTTAATAGTCCTTATTTCCCTTTCATTCTACTGGCAATTGTTTGGTGACGTAGAGGTAAATTTAATCAAATGTAGCAACAGGTTGATCCGTGCCTGTATTCGAATCTTTGACGGGCAAGCATTGATTCTCCTACACTGATGATTACGTAAAGATGAAACATAAGTGTATGTACGTATAACGCATAATTATTGTTTAATTATAAATAAGTAAAAAAATAAATATTTGCATATATATATATGCATACACACACACACACACACACATATATATATATATATATATATATATATATATATATATACTTAAATACATATATATGCATTCGTTTCGTATGGACTCAAAACGGCTGAGCCAATTTTTATGAAATTTCGCAGGGATATACTTTTTGTGCCTGGCAGCGTTATGTTTTGCATTGGAATGTCCTTGATATGAATCGATAATAGATTAATGAAACAATGGGCAGGTGATTTTAACCAAATTAAACATCTTACACACAAGTGCATTTTAGAAGTTTTATTACCACACCAGCCGAAAACCTCGACATATCAAATCAACAGTTGGTTCTTTGATATGACCAGAGCGCATTCAAAATGAATGTTTCATTTTAAAGCACATCTGCACCATATTACCTGAATTTTTCATGTTTAACTAAAATGCAAGCTAGAGTAAGCGCACAGCCAGTAAAACAAGACATAAAATCAACAGCAAGTTGTTTGATGTAACTGGGGCGCGTTCAAAATGAATTTTTTTTTTTAGAGCACAATTGGAATATGTGATTTGACTTTTTCATTTTAAACTTTAATTTAATTCATTATATTTCAAATAACTTCATGAAGTCAATAGTAAGTTCCTTACATTGGAATATAGACTACAATGTATTATGAAGTATGTGACTGTGAGAAGCATGGGGATCTTCCTCTCGATGCACTACGAAGATTCCAAATAAGATCAGACAATCAATCGATTTGATTGAAAAATGGTTGATTTAATTGCATATATATATATATATATATATATATATATATATATATATATATAAAGGGGGTCTTTATAGAGACGATGCCATTTTTACTACAACAGCCAGGCCAAGAGAGTACAACAAAACTATTAAAAATTACATAACATCTTCAATAACTTTGGCCTTTCTATAATTATCGAACCAAACAAAAAACTTCAAATTTTCTAGATGTTACATTAATCTTTACACCGAAACTCATAGCCCCTATCATAAACCTAATCTTACGCTTTTATACGTCCATAAATCTTCTAATTACCCCAACTCAATTATAAAATCTATAGTACCATCTGTCTCTAGAAGAATTTCTGCTCTTTCTACTGATAAAAAAAACACAACAACTTTTAATCAAAATGCTACTTTCTTCAATAATGCTTTATGGAACTCAGGACACAAAAAAAGTTTAAATACAACAATTATGCTACTCCTGCAGGCCGCCTTAAATCTGTAATCACACACAATATGACTTGTAAGAAACCAGTTCAAATAACAAGATCTGCCATTATCAATAGCAATGGACCAGTCTACATTTATAATCCAAACCAAAATACTAATCGTAATGCCTCTAACCCACCTAGTCGCATCAGGAGAAAGAAAATATTTGGTTTATTCCTCCATTTAGCCTAAATGTCAAAACTAATATACCTAAGGAATTCTTCAACATTGTACAACACTCTTTCAAATACCCACACAGATATAGTTCTATTTTCAATAAAAATTCAATAAGGATTTATTATTCAACAATGCCTAATTTAGCACAAAGAATCTTAACATCTAATAACAAAAAAATTAAATCAGCCCAAAAAATCCCTTTCCCAATTAAACACAAAACTAACTGTAATTGTAATAACAAATATCTTTGCCCACTCAATAATGATTGTATCCATAAAGATGTCATATATTCTTGCACTATTACTGAGCTTCCACGCAATCCTCCCATAGCAGACACTAATATTTTGTCTTCAAGTTATTCTTCTTCTCATCCTCCATCTAATCCAATACACCATTCGAGCAGCCCTTCCATCTACAATCACAGAACTAGTAATAATGATGATGATAATAATAATAATAATAATAATAATAATAATGTTAATGAGAATAATAATATTTCTCTTAACAACAACCCTAACACTAACAACACTCATTATCCCCTCCAAAATAGTCCTCATACAGACATCGTCCCACCACTTGTTGAACACTATGAACAAAATTCAAACTATTTAACTAATACAAATCAGCAAATTAATATTAATACCATACCTCGAGCTTTTAATAAAGTACATACATATATCGGCGCTACTTCAACAGTAATTAAGAAAAGAATATCAAACCACATTTCTTCTTTTAACAATCATAATTCTAATAATAACCAAGGAACTTCTTTAACCACTTAAATTAAAAAAACATAACTCTAACAATACTCCCTTCTCAATCAAATTGACTATTATAAAAAAAGTCTTATACTCCAGGCTCTAAGTCATGTCGCCTCTGCACAACAGAAGCTATAACTATAATTACTTCCCCTCTAATAACAATATAATAAATTCTAAAAATGAACTGATCTCTTTCTGTAAACATAAATCCAAATTTAATTACGGCAATTTTAAAATTATATAGTTATTACTTTTACACTTTATATAGACATAAAATGTTTTTCTTTAACTTTATCGTTTTTTGACATACTTCTTAATAATTTATAATTTAATAATCCTTTATTTTAATTCTTTATCTCTTCTTTGCATGGCCGGTTTTTTATCTGCATTTTCTGTTTTATTTTTTAAACTTTCCTATCTATCTAATATATAAATCTACCCACACTTTCATATCTTGTATGTATATTTACTTAAATTTTACTATATGAATTTACTTACTTTTATTTTATTTTTTCCTGAAATTGCAGATACCGGCCATTTTTATTCTTATTTTACTTTATTTTATATTATGTATTATAGTTTATATTTTACTTTTTATTATATTTCATTTTTTATTTATTTATTTATTTTCTATTTATTTATTATATATTTATTTATTTATTTTTATTTTCCTTTTAATGTCGCTTAACAATTCTTGCTGACATTTTTTTAAGTGATGACCAGTACATTTCAGTTGACCTATATTATTTTGCCCTATATATATTTTCGCGCCTTTAACATTTTCTTGTTCGGGTCAGTTTGACATTTGTTTCCCTTTATTTATATTTTATATTTAACTTTATCATTTTTCGCTCCTTTCTCTTCCCAGATTTTTTTATTTATAGTTATGTCTCGGAAGTAGAGTGAAAAGCACATCTTATTTTTTCTTTTATTAATATTATGTTATCCTTGTACAACTTTTTGTGAATTATTCCATGGATTTCTGCCTTTGGATTATTATGGGCCATCTTCTTCCAATTACGGGATGTATTTGGATTTTACTTGTACACATGGAAATTCTTTTAACTTTCTTGAAGTTTTACATTTGGATTTTACCGTCACTGGATTATTTTATCTTCAACGAGACTATCCATTAATGTGTAATCACCTTTTTCTTTACCATATTCCCTCTGCTTAACTTATTTTGTTTTCAAGTAAGATCTTTGACTTATTTTTTGTTTCATCAAATACTTCTGCATGCAAAATCCGATCCCGCATTTTGCTAATTCCTACCCTCTGATGAGAAAGAGAGTATTTCTTCGAAACTCCGCGGATTAAGGACTATCCATTTATCTAGTGTTTCCTTTTCAGATTAAATATGTTTTTAACTCATTTCAAAGTGTTTTTTAACATATTTCATTAACTTTTTGCTCATATATATATATATATATATATATATATATATATATATATATATATATATATATATACATAAGTGACTGGACGGCCACAGGAGAGAAAACAAAGGAAGAAGATTTCAAGCTGGCATGCTATGCCACTACATAGACAAAAGTGCGCAAATTTCGGCATATTTTATTGGTTTGAAAATATAGGTTCCTTTTTACCATTTTCCATTAAAATTTTAATAATAATATTTCTTTATAAGCTTCAAACAGCCTGAAAAAATTCTTATGTAGTTTTGTCCCATAGAACCATAGATATGACCATTTCGATATTAAACTTGACCACGAGTATATATATATATATATATATATATATATATATATATATATATATATATATATATAGATAGATAGATATATAGATATATATATATATATATATATACACACATTTTTTGGAAAATTTATAAGTTCGAAATCTCGGAGACTTTGGATCAGAATTGCCAAAATGAATGTTTGTTGGAAAGCTTATGGCCTGAATACTGTACTGAGCTATGTGACATTTGGCGTTTAAAATCACACAGTATTGTTTTAAAAAGTTAGGGATGACTTTTCTATTTAAAGTTAACGTAAAATAGGCACCCACTTTATAGCCACATTGGTTTTAAAGTGTGTAATTTTTTTTACGTTCAATTAATATAGAAGTGATCGAATACTTTTTAAACTATAAGTTAATTCATATCATTTAAATTACCCATTTCCGATGATTTTAACTATATTTTCGTTTTCAGGACCGTTGAGAACAAATAATAATGGTAATTTTCAAGGAGTTTTAATTGGTGGAAAGATTCTGCAGCTTTACCAACATTTCATTTGTTTTCCTAGGTTTTCATAGGAATCACAAAATATTTTATATTTTTCCAAACGCTTTGGCCTTGATGTAGGGTAGACAAAAACTTGCTGCTATGGGTTCAAATGATCTGAAATAACAAGGGGAAACTTGATTCCAAATATTCTGATATGTTATATTACCCCTTATTGGTTTTCATGCATAAACTCAATTTCACAGTATATAAAGTATATTGAATACTCATATTCATAATTGAACAATTGTACCCTATTTCCAAAAGAAAGGAGATACGATAGGCGTGCAATAAGTAATGCCCCTGACCTACTTTCCATAGCAGTAGATCAACGAAACTTGGCACAGTTATTAGTCTTTCTTTACATAGGAACCACTCAGAGTTATGCATTTGTCCCATCGTTTGATGCAGCTCTGGAGACCGTTTTTGTAGAACACCCCAGGCTGGTCCTCCAACAACGACGTGACTTTAGAAATCAAGGCTGCATCAACTGAGAAACGCTTTCCTTTAAAAAAAAAAACAACTTCATGGCTGGGAAGAGGTGAAAGTCAGAGGGTGCGAGGTCAGGAGAGTAGGGAGGATGGGGAAGGATTTCATAATCACACACCCTTGGTTCTGATCTGGCGACATGCGAGTTGTGGACCGGAGCGTTTTCCTGCAGGGGGAGGGTACCTTTGCTGACGTTGCCCCGACTCTTGATTTTGATAGTTTCCCTTAATTTCCTCAAAAGTGAAGCATAATAGGTTCCTGTAGTTGTAATACCCTTTGGCAGGAAATCACACCTCCGTCATATGTCTTAGAAGACTGTGAGCATGACCTTACCAGCGGAGGGCTGCATCCTTACCTTCTTTGGAGGTGGTGAGTCCGAGTGCTTCCACTTCATTGTCTGAGCTTTGGTCTATGGATCATAGTGATTGACCCAGTTTTTTATCCTGTGTGTTTGAAAAAATTTGACTCTTATTCTTGGCACATCTCCAAATTCATCCTCGAGCACTCGACGGGTTCTCGGTTCTGAAATGGTGTGAACAACCTTGGAATCCATCTAGCAGACACCTTATGCATATACAAATGGTCATGAATGATAGTTTCCACAAACCCTGTACTAATCTTGAAATCTTGGGCTATTTGGCGAATAGTAATGCGCCGATCTTCCAAAATGGCAGCCTCAACTTGACGAACAGATGCCTCATCAAAAGTCTCTTGCGGTGTGCGTCCTTTCAAATAAAAAAAAACTGAATCACTGCTCGACATTCAACAGGCTCAATTTCACACCTGACTCAGTTGAAAAACCTGTAAAATAAAACCACAATTGGTTCAGAGTTGTAATTTGCCACATGACCATAGAGATATCAATCATTGCACATGTAAAATTTCAGCTAGATCAGATAACTGGAAGTGGGTCAGGGGCATTAATTATTGCACGCCCCTAGTATAACATGAGAAATATTTAGAATCAAGTCTCTCCTGGTGTTATTCAGATCATTTGAAAACATAGCAGCAAGTTTTGATCACCTTCCCTCAATGCCATAGGTTTTGGGTATATATATATATACATATATATATATATATATATATATATATATACATTTCAAACAGTTAATAAAACATGTTAAAAACACTTTGAAATGAGTTAAAAACATATTTAATCTGAAAAGGAAACACCCTATAAGTGGATAGTCCTTAATCCGCGGAATTTCGAAGAAATACTTTCCTTCTCATCAGAGGGTAGGAATTAGCAAAATGTTGGATCGGATTTTGCATGCAAAATTATTTGATGAAACAACAAGTAAGTCAAAGATCTTACTTGATAAGTATCCGTCGTTGACTGGGTTTAAAAACAGCCTACAGAAAATGGACTCTGATTTATGAAAGTATGATAGATTATAAAAAAGTAGGGTTGTAAAGATATAGCTTCGAATTTGGGGGTATCAAATTCAAATCGAAATATGATGAAAGTAAAAATAAAATAGATAAACTCCATAATTTATTATACCATACCTGTTCACACTGAAACATTTATCACAATATTCTGTGGAGCTATATTAAAAAACCTTCTTAAACTTTGTTGTGCCATATCTCCATTCTATGGAGGCCAGGTGCGAACGAACACCCCATAATTTTATTATACCATATTTCTTCAATCTGAAACATTATTATCAAAGTATACTTACGCAGATAGATATGAAAAGTCATATTTCCATTCTATGGGTGTCAGGTGCGAACGAACAACCCATAATTTTATTATACCATATTTCTTCAAACTGAATCATTATTATCAAAGTATACTTACGCAGATAGATTTATTGTTTATTTGCCTATTAAGTTAAAAGATACATATCAAGTATTCTTATGTTCATCTTTATCAAAACACTTGTAAACGTTTTCTTTTTTTAATTTTTAATTTTTTTTATTTTCATACTGTATGGATCAGGCGCGAACCCAGAGCCCACAATTTTAATGAACCACTGTTCTAGCATATCAAACATACGCATTCCTGTGTCTCGATACATCTATCATTATATGTAATCAGTTTTTTAAAATAGTCAACCATATAGGAGCCTATTCGTGACCAGACACACACACACATACACGCACGCACACACAGACAGACATTCAGCTTTATATTATAGATATATACTGCTGATCAAAAAATTATAAGACCACTTAAAAATCTTTAAAAAGAAACCTTTTTTAAGGATAACTTTTGACCTATTCCGACCTAAGGTTACTAATATTATAATCTAAAATGTCATGCATTTTTATACAATTCGGCTTTTCACACATGATCGAAATTATAACACCAATGGTATAAATTGTTAGATTTATTATAATTCTTATGTTTTAGCTCAGTTACATAACAGCAATCACTGTGTGAAGGTGTTACCATGCCAAAGCAAGAAAACTAAGCAAAGTTGAGCGCTCTCGAACTATAGGATTCCATAAGCAAAGTTTGTCATAGCGAGTAATAACAGCTAAGGTAAATCGCAGTAAAACTGTTATTTGCAACTTTCTAAAGAACACTGAAAATTATGGAAACGCAAAATCCTTTGGTAGAGCTCCCCACATTTCTCCTGCACTGAGTAGAATCAGAGGGGTTGTTATGAATGACAAAGGTGTTTTTTTCTAGTCAAATAAGGTTACAGATGCCGATTGCAGTCCAATAACCTTACAACAAAAGGGCATTATAAATAAAAAATGTAAAAAAAAATCTTCGATTGCTTCCACGTCACAAAGTGGACAGCTTAATATTTGGTTGTGTATACCAAACCTGGTACGTTGAGAAGTAAAAGAAAGTCGTGTTTTCTGATGAGAAGAAATTAAATTAAGACGGTCGCTTTCAGCGAGATTGGCATGAGAAAAACATGCCCCTTGAATTATTTTCCACACGTCATAGTGGTGGAGGGTCTGTAATGGTATGGGATGTATTTTCTTACAGAGGGACGATAGAGCTCCAGGTGGTGCAGGGTCATCAGATAGCATGCTACAAATAGCATATTTGATGGTGGAGGGTCATAGCTTGTGTGGGGATGCAAGGTTATTTCATTAGGACAATGCTGCAATCAACACTGTGAGACAGACCTTGAGCATTGAATCCATCGTTTGGGACATTGTGCATGCTCACCGGACATGAACCCAATTGAAAATGTTTGGGGATGGATGGCAAGAGAGGTTTATCGAAATGGCAAACAATATTCAACAAAAAATGAACTTCATGAAGTCATTTTCCGAAACTGGTGCATGATCCCCCGCACCTTAATAGAAACCCTTATTTCTAGCATGCCCCCACCCAAATTTTTGACGTCATCAAAAGCAGTGGAGGCAGAACACATTATTAAGTTTGATTGTTGAATGTTTTCATACATTTTTCATACACTTTTTGTACTATAGAATTTTTGTCCCTGGTCTTATGATCAGCCTAATTTGATAAAAAAAAATAATTTATAAAAATAGATCTTTGGAATGTAGTTTTTTGTTTCCATCACATTTTAGAGTGTAGTATTGGTAACCTTAATCGGAAGAGTTTAAAATATATCCTTAAAAACGTTAACGCACATTCTTATTTTTAACACATTTACGCGCTTATACATCTTATACATCTGTACACTAGACGCGGATTTGAGAAGCACAATCGGACAAGTCTATGTCCGTATAATATTAATAGTCGATATTGATGAAACAGAGACGGTTAGAAATAACTGTTTCTGTTTAGAACACAGTTGGTCCCTCGATGATTAGGAGTCAATTTTATGCTGAAAAATCAATGGTAATTCCCCGCACGTGTATGTAAAGTGTGGTTTGGTTCCTTTTCGAGTTTTCCATTTACTCTCTGTCTGATACCAGCATTTTTGCAGACATAATCCCTTACGTAAAATTAAATATTTTACATCATTTGAAATTCTGTAAGTTTAAAATCGTCGTATGCGAACATTAAATCATCTTCCTTGTCCCGCATAGCTACGTTGAAGCAACGTCATCTCTTATGAAAAAGAAATGTAATTGGACAAAAAAAAATCTTAGAGGCACTGAACAGTTTTCATCGAACTGCAGGTCAATGAACAGGAGAGCCTTTTTATGCAAATTTAGTCTACAAATTTACTGTGTTCGGTAGTTTCAAGCTTTCGTAAAAGTAGGCGGACCTCCTTCGCACCAGGCCAATCTACGCATTCGACGTATAAAAGATTTCCACACCGTCTAACCAATGCGTCGAACACTGGTCTTATTTAGGAACATAGTAAAATGTTCTAATGATGTTCCAAATCATATTTTCCGGAAAGGCTTTATCGTTGGCCGTCTTATGTCTCTTGGTTAAGCCTTTAATTCATGATTCTTTTGCGTTTATTTTTGTTACTAAATCAATCTTTTTCGCATTTTCCTGCTGCCTGATCATCTGTTGTTTCGGAAGTTCATGTTGCTATAGCATCTGTTGTTTTTGGAATTCTTATTGATTTTGATACATCTCTTCTTCCGTTTTCAGTCTTTTTATCGTCTCGCTTTTGGTGTTGGTTCTGTATAACATCTGAACAATTATCTCTTTAAACTCGTCGATCTTGTATACATTTTTATTTTTTCATCAGTGAAAGTTACTTACACAAGAAAAAAACGCTTCAAGACATAGTAATTACAGTTTAACGCTGTACGTTGAAAGAACTTAAGTTTTTTTTTTAATCTGAGGAGAAAACAAATCATTTGGGCAAAAAAAATACCGTTTTATATTCACTTTACTTTTATTGAAAACTCTTTGCGTACAGAATTGAGGCACTTTTTTGGTAACCAATGAAAATGACTTTTTTCTCGTCAGTTATTAAAAAAACTTTTTTTCCGAAATCCGATAGTTTGGGGTGCACTTATTAATAACATCTATTTCTTTTTTCCCTTAATTTAAAATTTCATTGGTGGTTCTTTCTCTAATATCAGTTATTGTGAGTTTTTCCTTTTGTGAATTCGAATGTTTGACACTGGAGTAATTTGAATTCAGCTTTTCAGATATATTCTCGCATCCTCGTTCGTTAGTTGTTCTGTTGCACATTTGTTGTTGTTGTTCCTTTGAGATCTCGTATCCTCGTCGTCAACTTGCTGTTGACTAAGAAAACACGGATGCAGGGATAAATTAGACAATGTAAAACATATTGAAAGATTTGGATCTTGAAGCAATTCTTAATTCATAAAGAGTTTTGCTATGGGAAGCTATTCTGTACAAACAATCAGAATTAAGAATATCCAGTTGGCAACTGTTTTGTACAGGTCCCGAACTTTATGATTTCGCAGGCAAAGAGCAAAAGATCCTGCCCGTGTCGACACACACAAAACATATGATTATTTATTTACAATAAAAATAACAAAATTTCCAAATAAAAATTTAGCACAAGCCCGACTTTTCCATTGTCCACGCTATTTGCTAACATGGCAGCCTCTCGTCTTTGGTCTAGATTACAGCGATCATGGCGTCTTCTTCCCAGATATAAGCTGCCAATGCTCGCGGTCAGGATCTTCTGGGGTAGCGTCCTATTTAGCAGTCTATTGGGGGAGATGACGGGGTCCTCTCAGGGAAACTTCTAAATGCTGTATCAGTCTTGTCTTTAGGTTTGGTTGAGGTCCCCATTGGGGGCACTTCAGGGTGATGTGTCATATCGCACTACACACCCAACAAAGCGACCGCCTGCCTTCAAGGGTGATGGAGATTTTCTCGTCATACACATCCATGTGATAATGGATTTTAGTAAACCCTTCTTTATCAAGTAAAATAATGAACTTCCAACTGACTTGGTATTCCTCATTTGACACGGCGACTATTTCACCAAATTTTAGGAGCAATGCACCAAGGTGCTCTCCCTCCATGTCGAACAAGATATTAAAGACAGAGGTAGTTGTTTTTCCTTTTTTCATGTAATAAGGATATAAAACGTACTCTGATGTAATAATATCTGTTTGCGACCTTTTCCTACACGCGTTCTCAGTTGAAAAATAGTTTTTCAGGTATTATTTAATAATTTATACCGTTTGAATTTTATAATACGCTGAAGTCTATGCCGCACTGTCGCCAGCAGATTGTAGACAATGTCAGAGCTGCTCGAATGGCATTTTTGATCTTCCTGTTGACAAGAACGACGACAAATCTTTTTGTAATGCTCTTCAGCTTTGTAAGTCGACAACTAATTCATTGTCAACCACAAGGTACCCGTAACCTTTAGGGTTTTCTACAAAATCTGTAACATTAATCATTACTTTCGTCGGTTTGTTCAATTTCGTAATATGTGGGGTGGAATGTGTTACCGCCGACGCTGTTTCATTAGTGTTCATTGCAAGCGGCGTACGGCTTGCCATAGCAGACGACCGTTAAAAACGGTAAAAATAATAAAAATAATTTTAACAATAAAGGTCAATATATAATTAGAAAATACACAACAACAATGCATACAAACAATAAGGACGGCAACGTAAAAAATGAAGGCTTTCTTTTCAATAAATAATTCACTATGTGACCTAATATCTCTCAACGCGCTGAGCAACGTAAAAAACGCATTAACACGAATTAATTATGTGCTATAGTGCTAAAGATTCAATATTTTTATAGAGTAGTTCTGTTTTCTGATTGGTTGTTTGCAGAGTATGGCTCAATTTGATTCGTCAGTTCTTATCGCCATGTCTATAAGTACAATCTTCCAACTTTCAATGATGATATCCTTATAAAAAATCTTGCAACGAAATAAAAACAGCATATACACAGACAAACTGTCGCAGTAATTATCGCCAAGATGGCCGTCTACGAAAATATACTAACCAGCCTGAAATTCGTACATCGCAGTTAATGGAATTCGAAAGATTTCATAACTTGTGCATGGAGAAGTCCCTCCAACAATTATAGATTTAGAATTATGAATATACACAATATATTAGATATTCTATCACAGCTCACTGTAAAATATGGTCTCATATGTCACATTTATGAGCTGATCTCTAACAGATTGATATGTTATTTTCTATTAAAGTCTATTTTATCTGCAAAATAATAAAACTGTGTGAAAATACGTACACGTTGATTTTTCAGCAAATTAACAATAACATTACAAAATATTTCAACTAACAGAAAAATATTATTTAAAATTATGCAATAATACGACAGCAGAGATAAAATGATATTTACAATTATTTTTATGAACCGTTACATTTCAAAAATATTCCGTAGTCCAAAACCAAAAACAATGTGCAATACTTTTCTCGATTCACATCCACGAGAACAATCAAACTCCACACATTTGTTAACTATAGTTTGTTAGAAATAAACACCCCAACACATTTAAATACAATTAGTGTGATTAAAAGTAAATGTAATAGAGAGTTTCAAAAGAAAAAAAATGAAAATTATTCAAGCGAGTTCATTTATAAAGGCTAATTATTTATTTTTTATTTAAAAAAACACACATATGTAAATATGCATATTTAAGGTTGAAAACAATTAGTAATTAAAATTGTTCTGATATATTACGCTTAAATTTATAAATTACTTTTATAATTAATAAACCGTAATTTATAAATTTATGTTCCTTTTAAAATATTTATTGCTAAGCGGTCAATCTACTGATTGCTTTATTTTCAAATTTAATTTGATTTACATTAAATCAACCTGTTACAACAGAACCTGTAATATAACGTATGGTATCATATTTATAAGTGTGTTATGATCCTGATCATTTTCGTCTGCATATTTTTGCGTATACGATCGGCATTGATCTGAATATGTTCTTTTAACTAGATCTCGATTAAAATCTAATACCCTTTAATGTTGAATACAGAGTGTCGATTAAAAAACTCGTGCATCCAGATCACGAAGCTGGTTTAAATACTTTTGAACGGAAAACTCAGACGTAGAAACCCCGTGAGTTCTGAAATCTTCGACGAACTTTTGATAACTTTTCACAAGTCATCTATTTACTTAAAGAAGGCCCAACACAATAGTAATTAAAATAGTAATTAAAATAGTAATTAAAATGGTTAATTAAATCCAATTATTGTTATTCCGCTTTCAACAAACGCATGTGGACAACGAGTGGAGTCCGAATTAATTTTATCTTTGCTGTGTTGTTTGTTCTTCGTTAAATAATTAGAATTGATAGCGGGTGTAAAATCCATCCTTTCAACCTACAATGGAAGATCATCATTGCTACAGAGTTCAATATCTAAGGAGAATAATTATTCTATCGAATCGCTTTGTAACATCACAGTCAATTAGTATCTCATGCATGCTTGTCGCATCATTTTTTTATGTAAGTTTGTCTATTTAATGTGTATCGAAACACAAGGGTATGCATATATTTGATCAATAGTGAATGATTATCATTTAAAGTTTTTTTTTCTGAAACTATAGTATATTATACTTCTCTTCGAACAAAGTTGATATCCTGACTTTACTGATAGAACAAATCACACAATTATTTAAATTTGGAATTAAAACAATCAATTATATCAATTTAACATACAACAAAGCGATTACATTTAATAAATAATTTAGATTAATTTAATAAATTCGTTATAAAATAAGAAAACACATATTTAACGCTTGTCTTGTCATAGGTCGGGTCCTTAATCGTTAGCCTGTAAATACTGACGCAATGATTAATTTAAAAAAAATCACATTTTGTTATTGTATTTACAGACACATAAAATAGATGATTTGTACGTATAATCAAATACAATGTTGGGTGTGTGCTAAGCACATTTGTTGTACACTGCACAGGATGCTATTAAGGAAAAAGAAAAATAGAGAATATCATGTGAAGCATATCGATTGCACCATGTTTACTAGCTTTATCTCTGGTGCGTGAGTTTTTCTTAGGCGGTTCGGGATGTAAACAACTATATTAATTGAACATATAACATATATTGGCAACGATTATCTTAATTTTCACCGACAAAGATTATAGGAATGACTAACAGGAATTTAATTGATCATCGAAATCTGAAAAAACATTTCACTTAGGTCTAAGTAAGTGAATATAAACTAGCGCCGACACCGGGGAAACATTTTCCTGGGCTTAGTTATTCCACTGCATAGTGCAGGACAAACATATCAAAGTCAGTAAAAACTAATATGATGCTAATTATGTAAGTATTGTTCTACAAATATATACAAAGTCTTTCTTTATAGGAACGACCCAGCTGTTCCGTGAAGGTTTAATGACTGGCTCTATCCATGCAACCTTTGCAGATTTAAGGATTTATTATAAGCGTCTAGTTTGGCAAACCTGCATTTACTTTATTTACTTTATTGCTGTTAATCAAATATGACACACACTTATTTATTGTGTTTCTTTAAAGCACATTATTCATTCGACATCTCTCTAATATGCTCTGGATTACTCTTAAGATGTTAGTTTGGATTCAATTATCAGGAAAAGTAAGAAAACTTGTATGATTTTCTTGTGTATAAATAAGAACAAATATATTTCAATAGAAAAATATCTACAGGGGGGCTGTCATTTAATTATTGTAAACAAACCGATTTTTAATACAGCAAAATTAAAATAAAGATTAAACTGAAGTGCTTTAATTGGTACTTGACAATATCTATTGGCTGTGTTAGCTTGATCATATTTACTTTAAACTATTTCTGAAATTGGTGAATACGTATGTATGCTGTCGAATATTTATTGACCCACTTTAAGACGCAGGTAAATCAAAGTGGCTCAACAAATAGGTACTGTAGGGACTTAGCGAAGATCAAAGAGCTAACGTTTGGAGTTCGCCTTAACGCTTCTTCGGTGAAAATAAAATGACCCCCCCACTTACACGTAGTTTAACCTGCGAGGAAAATGTAATCCCTTTTAATAACCGACAACTATTAACGCAAAGGTTGGATCAAAGTAGAATGCCGATAATTTCTCAAAGGGTACAACCATGGTAATTTATTATTCACGCGATTAAGCCATCCCTTGTTTTGATAAAAAATCTCAAGTCAACTTGTAAAACCATCTCACCATATATAATATGAGTATAGATTTTCGTAATCGTTTTAAATTCATTTTTACCATAATCATGGTCACATTTTTTAATTCAGTAATAACTTTATTGATGGTTAATTTAATTTACAATTTTGTTTCAGATTTATTGATTTATTAGCAAGTATGAAAATTTGTTGCATGATTTATATTTAATTGTCTAAGTATGGATGGATATAAATTATTTCTTATTAGCAAATGTACCCAACTTTGCACGGTATAAAACGTAACGTTAAATTACTTTTAAAAATGAAGTAACAAAAACAGAAATTAACTTAGATATGTGCATGCGAGTATTATGTTTTTTATAAACAGTTTTGTTTTTATGTTATTATGTTTTTCCTAAACAGTTTTGTTTTTATGTTATTATGTTTTTCCTAAACAACTTTGTTTTTATGTTATTATGTTTTCCTAAACAGTTTTGTTATTATGTTATTATTTTTTCCTAAACAGTTTTGTTTGATGTTATGTTTTTCCTAGACAGTTTTATGTTTTATGTTATTATGTTTTTCCTAAACAGTTTTGTTTTTATATTATTATGTTTTTCCTAAACAGTTGTGTTTTTATGTTATTATGTTTCTCCTAAACAGTTTTGTTTTATAATATTATGTTTTTCCTTAACAGTTTTGTTTTATGTTATTATGTTTTTCCTAAACAGTTTTATATTTTTATGTTATTATGTTTTTCCTAAACAGTTTTATGTTTTAATGTTATTATGTTTCTCATAAACAGGTTTATATTTTTATGTTATTATGTTTTCCCAAACAGTTTTATTTTTTTATGTTATTATGTTTTTCCTAAACAGTTTTGCTTTATATTATGTTTTTCCTAAACAGTTTTATGATGATATATTATTGTGTGTTTCCTAAACAGTTTTATATTTTTATATTGTTATGTTTTTCCTAAACAGTTTTATATTTTTATGTTATTATGTTTTTCCTAAACAGTTCACGCTAAAAAAACATACTCGAACTGAGATCGAAACCAAAAACCAAAGAAAATGAGTGAAGTACCATAAGCATTAGATTAACTTGATATGATCTTTAAAAGTGTTTACAGACATACTAGTTCTAAATATACAGAAGCCGTCACGATTCACGACCGTGCATGCGCATTCATGAAAAAGTTGACGAACTGACAGAAATCTAATCCTAAGTACTTATTTTTCAATTTAAATCACGTATCTATTCCGTTCCCGAATGAAAATCAATTAAAAGGTTTTCCACATGTCTAAATACACCATGTACCAAATTTACTATATATAATATACTAAGGTTTAGGATGCCTTCACACACACATACACATTCTGACTTTTATAGATGTACTAGCAGACTTCCAAGCGTTGTCGTAAAATACGTATACACATTATAGTTTAAGTAATGCAGAATACTTATTGCTTATAAACAGAAAAGCCGTGGCTATTAAACGTAACGTTAAATTCTTTTAAAAACATGAAGTGAAATAAAATCAGAAAATGTGCGTGCAAGTATTACGTATTTTCTAACCAGGTAATTTCTGTATAAATTCCAATATAAAGTTTAAGATCGAAACCAAAACCGAAATACAGTGAGTCAAGTAGGATAACCATTACACGAGCGTGACATGACTTTTATATTTTGTTTTGAAACCAACTCATACTTAACATAATGAAACTGTCATATTTCAAGACGCGCATGCGTAATCTTGAAACAGTTGAAAAAAAATCAGATGGACACCACGTACAAATATTAAATTTTGACCATTTAGAATTCCTTTCTCCGGATTAAATCGAATACAAATTTTTCCACATATCCGAAAAACTAATATACAAAATTCTAAATATGCAAAAAAAAAACAACAAAAAAACATTGAGTATATAGGTTAAGAAGTGTCCTCACACACATTTTTAACTTTTATAGGATATAAGATAAATAGACTAGTAGATGTAACCCCGTTTCTTGGCGATAAACGTTACGTTAAATTCATTTGAACAATAAATAAGTACAAAACGAATAAAAATAGACATTTACATGCGAGTACTGTGTAATTTTTAAACCAGATTATTTCTAGGAAGTAAAAGATTAGGACGAAACCAAAACCTAAAGAAAGTGAGTCAAGTACGATAACCATTAAGCCTACTGACGCAGTCGACAAAGAGATAAAAATGGCTTCGAAGTTACAATTTTTCAATTTTGACCCCTTAGCACTCCTTACTTCCGGATGAAAATAGATTAAAAATTTTTCACGTATCTCGATACCCTTCATACCAAATTTCAAAACTGTGGATCTATAATTCGTTGAGTATATAGGTTAAGAAATTTCCTCAAACACGCATATTCTCACGTTGATGAATGTACTAGCAGGCCTCCCGGCGTTGCTCGGTCGTGAACTACGAATACATATATTTTAATTAGTACAGAAACCGAGGCACGTGCATGCGAGTATTATGTTTTTTTTCTAAAGATCGAAATAAAAACCTAAAAACAGTTAGTCACGCACGATAATCATTAGACCAAATGACATGGCCTGTAAGAAATGTTTTCAGACGTACTTAATCTTAACCTAAAGTAGCTGTCATATTATACGATTGCATGCGCATTCGTGAAACAGTTTACAGATAAAAAAAATCTGGCCACCCGCACCACGTACGATTATTTTTAATTTAAACTCGTATCAGCCTTTTTATTCCGAATGAAAACAGACTAAGAATTTTGTCACCGGTCTGAATACTCTAAATAGACAATTTCAAGTCTGTAAATTAAAAACTCGTTGAGTGTGTAGGTTGAGAAGTGTCCTCACACATTCTTACTTTTATAGATATACTAGCAGGCCGCCCAGCTTTGCCTCCTTGTTAAATACGCATTAATATCATATTTTAATTAATGCAGAATTCTTATTCGTTATAAACAGAAATATTGTAGGTATTAAAAATACCGTTTAATTCTTAAAAGAAAAAGAAGTAAAAATAAAAAAAACGGAAAGAAACGGAGACATGTTCATGCAAGTGTTATGCATTTACTAAACAGTTCACTTTTTGTAGGGAAAAATACACGAGCTGAGTTCGAACACAAAACCTAAAAAAATGAGTCAAGTATGACATTAGGTACGATCTTTAAATGCTCACACTTAACATAAAGAAAGCTGTCTTGTTTAAAGATCGCACATGCGCAGTTGTGAAATAGTAAAAATCTATAAAAGTATGATGACTCTTGCGTACCATTTTTTATTTTTAAACTGTTAATCCCTTAGCAGTCTTTTTTACCAGATGAAAACGGATTAAAAGTCTTTTTTACCAGATGAAAACGGATTAAAAGTCTTTTTTACCAGATGAAAACGGATTAAAAGTCTTTTTTACCAGATGAAAACGGATTAAAAGTCTTTTTTTACCAGATGAAAACGGATTAAAAGTATTTTTACCAGATGAAAACGGATTAAAAGTCTTTTTTACCAGATGAAAACGGATTGAAAGTCTTTTTTACCAGATGAAAACGGATTAAAAGTATTTTTACCAGATGAAAACGGATTAAAAGTCTTTTTTACCAGATGAAAAACGGATTAAAAGTCTTTTTTACCAGATGAAAACGGATTAAAAGTTTTTTTACCAGATGAAAACGGATTAAAAGTCTTTTTACCAGATGAAAAACGGATTGGACGTCTTTTTTACCAGATGAAAACGGATTAAAAGTTTTTCAACATGTCTGAATACTCTACGTACAAAAGTCCAAGTCGTAGATCAAAAATCCATTGAGTATATAAGTTTATAAATGTTCTGACACACAAACACGCACACGTTCTCATTTTATGGATATATAGTTTAAAATTTAGAACAATAATGACACCAAGACATCCAAACACGGATGAGCAGGGCACGTAGCCAAACAAAATGACACCTAATGATCCATCAGGGCAACGGGATTGACACTCCATGAAAATAAGAGGTCAAAAAGAAGACCAAGAACGAGATGGAGAGACAACCTGATACAACACATGTGTTCCATACGGCAGCGGATTGCTCGGGACAGAGATACATGGCTAAACTCCAGGGATGTGCTCCACATTAGGTGAAAAATATTTATTGATTAGTTCATTGATTAATGAATTGATTAGTTATAATAAAGCTACCATACCATAAAGCTATCGTTTTGCAAGTAAAGTAGAAAACATAAAATTCTCAACTAATCATTATTTAAAAAAAAGTATTAGTTCATTATTTTTAGTAATTTCCTTTGTTGTAATCTAATAATTTAAAGGTATATAGCAATTTGAATATCTAGCCTCTCGTACTCCGAAATGAATAGGATCATTTATAATTTGAAAAGTGTCTTATTAAGAACTCAGAAATTACATTTGAGCAGTTTAATTGAACTGATTATGATATTTACTCAGATTAAGATTAATGTACACTGTTGGAAAGGAAATAAATGTTGGATACTGCTATCTTTATAGGTATATTTTGTGCATTTTACTATCAATTTTTTTCAAAATTCGATAAATTCATTTAATAAAATGCATCGGTATCCATCAAGTGGTCAGTTATACTTCACATATTTTAAAAAGATCAGTGCGCGACTGGTCGTTCGATAAAACGTATGTGATTGGTCAGATTCAAATTCTTATCTAAATACTAACGCAGATTTATCACCAGCAGAAATTATGCATTCCAAAGAAAAAAAAAGTTCAATGTTGCATAAGTAATAAAAAGAAAAATAATTCTATACTAAATTTTATTCTTATGGATTATTGAATATGTATTATATAAAAATCATTATTCATCTTATAAAAATCTCAGCGAAATTATTAAATTCCTAAAGAAAGGAAAACATAAAAATCGTAAAACTTATGCTATACTTCTGTTTAAACCTGTCCTGTGTTGAAAATTTTACTTGTGTTTATCTCTACACTTATATAAATGCAACTTTGTCTGTGTGTGAGAGTTCTTTCCTTATAGACTACGCAACGGATAAATAGATTTTCTTTAAAATTTGCAGAACTTTAGTGTATAAGTCTGGGAGTGATCTTAGTAAAGTTTTGACTCAGAATACCCCGATAATTACCGATAATCGATTATCGAAACCGATATTTTTATTTAGTTATCATAGGAAAAGCTATTTTTCCATGTCGTCGCTTAGCAACAATAATTGAACAACACGTCGTGAATATTCTACTGTAGGTGAGTTTATATAATTTTTGTTTGTTTTTGGTTGTTTTTTTGTTTTTTTGCATGACGTGATATGTAGGTTCAAACTCTACACGTAAATGTCTTAATATTTTTTCTTTATTTTTCGTTAACTGGAAATAAGTTCATAAAAATAATTTTATAAAAGAAATAGTAAGTTCGCTACAGTGCGATGTAGAATAACATATATTTTGGACCAAGTTAGTGCATGGAGGCATGTGAAGATTTCATGAATTTCGATGACAATAAAAATATTAGAGGGTGGAATATTGTTTAATCATCATTCAATCCCCTGGCAACGTCGGACCTTCTTGCTAATTTATGCATAAAATATGCATCTATAAATAATTAAATTAAATTTAGAACATATCTTCTAGCTGCAAGGGGTCGAAATATAAGATATATTTAATATAATTATTTCTATGCAGAGTAGGCAAACGGTTGCTGAATCATTATGTCAACATACAATTATAAGCAATTCGTAGGAGTGTAACAGAGTGCAGACCCGCGTACGGAAATGTATACGAACTGCGAAATAATGTTCTGTAAGATAAAGGGGCTCTAAAAAGAAGAGAGAATGCGCTAGAGTAAAACGACCATGTTGCAGACGTGGATGACGGTCAGCATCACGTTTTATTCAGAAATATATGTCTTTGTTACACGAAAAAGTACGTTCGAGTTTTATTTTTTTTTGTCGTAGTCTCTTTTGCAATGTAGACGGCATGCAACGTGTGGGTCTTGTGTGTAAACGTAAGTTAGATTACAGAATGATTGATATGATTTTAATACTTATCGATTACTCTTAAACACCAGCCATGCTAATTGAATATGACAATATAGATAAGGATAGTGCGATATGTGCTGCTAAATAAATGTCGCAAACAGCGACAGAAATCAACGTTGGTACTGCACATTAATGTATACAATGCACAATTTAATTTCATCGTCAACAAAACGAATGACTATGCATACTGACATAAATGCGTTATTTGTCCATAACGACACAATGAAGAGTATAAGTATAGAATAAATGCAAAAAATAATAAAGAAAAATGTCTAGTGCGTGATTATTTTTCACTGTGAAAATATGTTGTATATACCATGAGACTGTAACCAAGTTTAGAATATAATGGAAAATTATAGTAAATGTTATTAATGAAATAATTATGTTTTTCATGAATACACACATGAAGTGATGACCTTAATCGGTTACATGTAAATACCACGACCTTGTTGATTTTGAAAGATTACGTTCATATAATTGTTATGTTTCAATTGCGTTCTTATGCTTTGGATATTGTATAGTAATGTTTCTGTTGCGGGCATATGTAAAGTCAATTATGTGGAATGAAAGAAACGAGCCGGTATCGGACGTGACCAAAACCAATGCGGGATAGCGACGCTAATGAATTACTGTTGGAGGCCAAACGCGTTTGGACGTGAACAAATACCGATGCAATTAGTGATAATCCAATTAAGACCTATGGTGAGAAAAGAGAAAGGATGAAAAGGAGAAGATAGATAATTCTACTGCTGTTGCTGCTGCCGAGAGTAATGGTGATGATGAATGACAAGAGGCAGAAGGAAAAAAACATGGTGTTGGTCGCGAGTCTTTGTTCGTTTCTTGTTTTCCTTGTATTCTATTTTGAATTCGTGTTCTATTCTTTCTATCACGAACAAATGCCGTGAGTAGCGCTTCGAAATGAATCAAAATATTTGCAAAAATATCGCGCTTAATGAAATAGTTACAATTATACACAAGCGGACAAACGCACACACACATAGACACACATACACAAACACACACACACACACACACACATATATATATATATATATATATATATATATATATATATATATTATACGGAAGAATCATGTTGACACATCGGTTCTCGCCAGATCACCGAAGTTAAGCAACGTTGAGCCTGACCAGTACCATATGGATGATAATTTGTGAAGGTTGGGGCTGTATGTACCGCGCAGCGTCGTAGAAATCTCCAGGTTGAAATCAAAGGGGTATTAATTCACTGGAAGAAATGCACCCCAGTCCTCGTTAAGACATGCACCTAGAAGAAAATTAATATAAAAACATACTGTCTATTGTATACTGTGTCCTGTGGCAGTCATTTTCCCGAGAAAGTTCAGCAGTAATACTAAAACATGGTTGGTTCGGAATAAGGCCTTCACCACTATAAACAAATCATATGTGTAGATTTCCGAGCAATTTATTTGTTGTGGTGGAAGCTCAGGCCGCAAAATCGAGGGGAGAGTCCATCATAAAATATATAAAAGGTTGCATGCCTGTATGTTTGTCTGTCTGTCTCCATGTTTTCTCCGAAAATTTTAGCGGGTATATACTATAATATACGGGGCTATAATATAATGTACTATATATATATATATATATATATATATATATATATATATATATATATATATATATATATATATATATGTATATATATTATCTTCAAAAAAAAGGAAACGCCATGGCCACTAAAATGGTCCCTAGCCATGCCAACATTTTTATGCATATACTAAAAACCAAACTTTTGGAAAACTTCCCCCTCAAACCGTCCCATTATTGCCGATATATTGATGATATTGTTTTCATATGGCCACATGGACTAAGCAACCTAAAGAATTTCCACAAATACATCAATAATTCATATAACAATATAAAATTTACCATAGAACATTCATAGAACTCCCATTCTTGGACGTCACTATCGTATTCCATAACAATAGACTATCTACCTCCGTCTATATTAAACCCACTGACAATCAGACATTCCTCAATTTCTATAACAACCATCCAATAAACCTAAAAAAAATCTATCATTTACAGTTAATGCATACGAATAAAACGCATCTGCTCCGACCCCCTTGACTACATACACCATATCACAAAGCTTACGCAAATATTCATTAATAATCAATATCCCATTAAGTATATTAAACAACCCATAAAAAGCTAATAAAATTGACAGATCCCGTCTTTTCCAGTACAATAAAAAAACATTAAAAAACGCATTTCAGTGTTTTTCAACCACGACCAATACATGCATAACATTACAACGCACCTAAAAACAAAACTTACAACAACCTAAAAATAACTCCACTATTAAGTCTATATTTCAACTTCCACCAATTAATGCGATCAAACAACCACCCAATCTCTAAGCCATACTCACCTGCAAACGCACACAGGACACACAACAAAATGGCAATAAACCGCGATGCCTTATATGCATACATCTAAATACCACAGCACTATTCAATATACCTAACACTCACATAAAACCGCCGCGTCTAACATGTGACAGTTCTAATGTGATATATTGCATATACTGCTCCATTTGTAACAATGGGGGATATATTCGCGAAATTCTGATACGTTTTCGAATCCGCCTAAACAATCATAAGACGACAATCAGACAAAAAATCCCCCACCCCACTAGCAAACCACTTCAATTTACCTGGACATACTATAGACAATATTAGATGCCTCCTAATAGACTCAAATTTCCCATCAGCAAAAATACGAAAACAAAAAGAAATACAATGGATCATTCGACTAAACACTCATAAGACAGGTATTAACAGTTCATATACATGTAACGTTGGTACAGTGGCAACGTTACCAGCTTTGAATGCGTAAATTTTGATTTTGGTTTCGATTCATAGCTGATGGCGCCCAAACACTTTTTTTAAAAAGTTTTGACATCACAACTCTGTAATAATATATACGAAATCTGGTCAAATTGAAATATATTAAAGCGTATTTTACGATCGCGCAAAGCTGGGATCCCTCCATCGAATATATATATATATATATATATATATATATATATATATATATATATATATATATATACATATATATATATAAGATAAATGGTAGTTTGCTTGAAGCATTGCTTGTAAAGGAATATATGAAAATTTTAAAAGCCAAAAACAATGCGGAAACGACCGGAATCATGAGAGTAAAGAAAAGAAAAACAAACAAAAAATAGACGGGTATGTTTGAGTAGAGAAATTTCTAACTGTTTATTCATCTATCATTCCTCATCTTGTTGTATAATTATTTTGCAATGAAGTTGTTGTTATGTCCGATGTATATAATGTCGGTTGGTGGTATGGAACTTTGCTTAATTTCGGGAGGAAAACATCTCCTCTTTTCAAAAGAAAACAAAAGGATATTCAAGATGGCGATACGCCTTGTTTGGGGATAGATGTCAGTAAGATGTGAATAGTTAATAGGTGGGTATCTGGGGGTACTTTTATTTCTTTATTTATTTTTAATATAAACATTTATTGGATTTATATATATATTATAATCTTGTTTAATTTATTATTATTATTATTATTATCATTATTATTATTATTATTATTAATGTTGTTGTTTTAAACTAGCAACGCAGCTAAGATTTTTTATAGTATCGCAGTAAAATTCACGTGACCTATGGTGTAAGGGAGATAATTGTGTTTAACTTTATTTTGTCTTTTTTATTATTATGTTTTTTTTAGCGAAGTTCGTTATAAATATATTTTTGTTGTTGTTTATGTTTTTATTTTTGTAATTATTTGTATCGGTTTTTAAAGGGGATAACTGGGCTTAATTTCATTTATTTTTCTCGTTTTATTTTATGGCTACATTATTCTTTCTTTGTTGTCGTATATATATATATATATATATATATATATATATATATATATATATATATATATATATACATTTTTATAGTGTCCCAGTAAACTCAGGGTAAATTATAGAATAAGGGAGATAACTCTGTTTAGCTTTATTTTAAATTTTACCTTTTTTAAAAACATTACTGACTTGTTATAAATATATTTTTATATATTTTTCCTCGTTTGTGTTTTTATTTTCTATTTTTTTATTTGTGTTTGTGTGGGAGTGGACTAACTGGGTTCCAATTTTATGTTTTTTTTCTTTTTATATACTTTGTGGATATAATATTCCTTCTCTGTTTATGTATATTGATATTTACTTTTTCCCCCGTGTTTCTTTCTTCGTATTTATTTCGTGTTAACTTGATCTGGTCTATTTCTCCTTCACGTCTACTACACTCAATCTTCACTCTAAAACTGATTCTTAAATATGAATGTGTTTAGTGTTATTCATGCATAGGTAATATATTCTGATGTCTATATATATGAAATCTAAAATGTATATATATATATATATATATATATAAATATATATATATATATATATATATATATATGCATTTTGTCCAGGTGTATCTTATCTAACTCTAGCTTCTAATATCATGTGATCTTTGGTCTGTATGTTCGGAATATGATCCCATCTCTAGGTGTATGCAATGCATCATGTGGATGTTTTATTTTCTATATGCCTCATAGTCTATGCGTACGTAACTGTGTGTGGTCATTTTTATATTTATTTATTTATTTTATTTCATTTTGGATTTTATATACTTTTATTTATATATTTTTTTATATTTTATAATTTGTATATTGTTGGTACTATGGGTTCTCGTGTTATTAGGGGTCACAGGATAAAAGGAAGGGCTCAGTTCTAACCTGTTATTCAGGGAAAGTTTATTTGCAAATAAGGGGTACTTCAGCAATTCTTAGATTTTCAAGATTTATGACTGAGGCAAGGATACTAACGCGAATGTTAGGTTGTGTCTTCTTGCATGAAATAATATATTTGTGGAATGAGGAGATGCTGGTGGTTATATGTTCTTTAATGCGTTGGTGTAGTGGTCTAGTGGTACTCCCTATAAAGGATTTTGTGCAATTAATGCATTGCAGGTCATAGACTACGTCGGTGCGCAAATATAAGGCTGTATCTGGGATGGGACATTTGGATAGGGAGCAACCGTCGGGTGTATGTGGTGAGTGTTTCCGTGTTATGTGCTGTCTTAAGGCGGTGCCGGTGTGGATAAGTTGTATTCTAGCTTCTCATTGTGTATGGCTCTACGGATTGCTGAGGAGATTCTATCGTTGAAGAAGGGGAGCTTGAGGCAACAGGTATTTGAGAGAGTTTGACGTTGGCGTTTTTTTTCTGGGTGAAGATAAGGTGGAATTGGGATAGACGTTTATGGAGAGGATGTGTAAAAAGTTGTTAGCATGCAGAATTTTGTCGGGTGGGTTAGTGTATTTGTTGCTTATGCGTGAAATCTTTGAGTGTTAAGGCGGATCTAAAGTGTACAAAAAACGTCTGGTTTCCTGTAGAATTATGTACATAGAGCCGTTTTCCTTGATGTTTAGTTTGAAATCAAGGCATAAGAGAGGGACAGAGTTGTCTGTGTGTGCTTTGATGAACTGCGGGTGGAGTCAGTATTGTTAAATGTGTTAAAGATTTGATGGCTTCGTCACGGGAGCATGTGAGTATGAAGAGAAGGTAGGAGTTGCAAGTGTTTGTCTCTCAAGTCTATCCATGTAAGCAATAGCTAGGAGGCCGGAGAGGCTGGAGCCCATGGGCAGACCCGACACTTGTTTATAGGTGTGGTTTAAAAATGTGAAATATGTGTTGTCAACAATCACTCGGAGAAGTTGGTGGATGTCGGCAGGGGTTATTCCGAAACAGTGAAAGTTATTGAAGGATATGAGGTTAGCCATGAGGTTGAAGCAGGGTGGTCTCGGATGGAAGTGTACAGGGAGACGACGTCCAGGCTGAAGGAATATCTGTTTAGCCTTAGTTGTTGGGGAGGTAACCTGTTAAGCTTGTCGATGACGGTCAGAGCTGTTGACATGGGCTGGGAAGGTAGGGAATAGGAGTTTAAGTAGTTTGGAGAGGAGCCAAGAGATCTTATAGAGGGTTTATTGATGCTGGAATCTATAGGTCTGATTTATGTGTGGGGGTTGTTTTTGTGAGTTTTGATGAGGTTGTAGAAGGTGGGGAGTTTACTGTTTTGGATGGTAAATTTTAGCCTATATTGTTTGGGATATTTATATGTGACCAGTTTCTATTGATAGTGTTCTCTATTTGGGTGGCAGTGATCTTGTTGGCTGGAGTGTATAGGTTGGTGCTACTAAGATGGTCTTGGTCAAGGGAGTCATAATATATATATATATATATATATATATATATATATATATACTAGCACATGCATTTTTCTTCGGTCATATATTTTTACTAAGCTGGGAAGATGCCCATAATGATCGAATTACATACATGCGTTACACACACAGGATGAGTAAAACGATTAAATTATGACGAAACAACTCTAACTTATCATTACAGAAAACTTATAAGAAATTTCTAAAGATATTATATCATGACAATATATTACATTGGGCACTCAAAAAAGAAACGTCATTTTTATGTATACATACAAATAACAACGACGATGCAAATTACTTATTGTAGATATAAGCTTAACAGAGGTGATGTCATAGAATTAAAAACAATACAATTTATTTAATTGTAGAAAGGATACATGAAAAAAATCGCATTTATTTGTTAATACAAGTACTGACTAATATCATTATACACGGAAAATGCCGAAATGAAAATTGTCTGGAAATACAGTCCTAATGATCATAAACATAGAACGAAAATTCCTATCATAATATTCTAGTTGAAAAGACTTTTATAAGCTTCAGTTGTCGTTCCTGTTTACATAATTTAATGCCGACCTAATTTCTTTTTCGACAGCTTCGATGACATTGAAATTAAATAAGAATGTTTGTGTTTATTCTGTTTTACTAAGTCAGAGTTCAAGTATAAAACATTATAAGTTCTTTTGAGTAATGCTGGAATTTTTCACAATAAATCGTTTATGTGATTAAAAAGAAAAAGAAACACTTATTTTTCTTAAAAATAGGAGTCTATTCTAAATGTCAGTATGGATGTGTTTATTATTACTGTTTTGTAGTAGACGCTATAAATATTCAAAGCAGGACTGATTATAGAAGTTAACAATAATATTAAATACAGGTTAAAACAATGAATCGAACAGAAAACCTATCTTTATTAGTTTATGTTTTAAGTTACAGAAGTTTAAGGCTTTGTATAGTTGCACAATTTTATATCTTTTATAACGTAAAAAATCAGGACCCCCAAAAGCTATAAAAATCTATACTCCCAGACACACGCACACACACACATATATATATATATATATAAATATATATATATATATATATATATAGTTTGCTCATTATATAAATAGTATTGGTTACATATGTGTACATATGTGTATACATGTTTCAGGTTTGTCCCAATTAAGGGACAGCACTAAATGAGGCCAAAAGAATGGATATTGAAGCGGGTGTAAAGATTACATTAATTTTTATGAGAGATGTGGGAAAATTGCTTTGTGAATATCATCAGTAACGTTTTTCAGAGGTGTGCTAGGGGAAGGGTGGTTCTGTTCCCGTGTTTTAGCCGTCAGACGTAGATAGGTGGTAGGTGATTCTTTTAGCCTAGCGGTTATATATTGTCCTTGATTTATTTTGCATACATTTAGGTTGTTTTTATAGTTGTTTATCATTTGTTTGTGGTGATTTTAATTTCTATTTGGCCAGTGTTATTTTGATTTATTAGTTTATATTTTTTTAATTTATCTTTCGTTGTTTATCTTTCATTTTTATATGTGTTCATTTGTCTTAGTTTTCAAGTTTTTCAGAGAAAGGTTGAGAGAGGAGGGAAGAACTGTTTCAAGCAGTTCAGCTGTTGATAGTCGGGAGGGGCTAGAATTCTATTAGCCGGCGGTTTTCTTGCTTTGATCAAACGTATTTATATATTCCTATAGTCGCTACGCTTTATATGCTATATTGTTTTTATTGTTGTCCTTTCTTTACTGTTGGCGACTTTTTATTGATAAGTGTTTTTATTATTCTGTTATTATTTATTTACTTTATTTTTATATATTTATTTTATATGAAGTAATTTACTTTTTTATTCTTTCTTTGGTTTTGGTTTTTAGGGTTCCTTATTTAATTACTCATGTGGTTGCTTATATATAAGATATGCGTTTTCCTGGTTGGGTTAGTAGTTACTGTAAGTACATATATGGGCATATTAATAAGAATTAGATAAATGTGGTGTATTGGTAATTAAGTTTTTTCTATACAATGATGTTTGGAGTAATGAACTTGGCAAAGCTATATATATATATATATATATATATATATATATATATATATATATATATATACATAGCAAAACGAGTAATTAGTAAAAACCGAAGAATGTGCTCAATGATATTGCAGAGCAACTTCTTAACCTTTTTGAAACATTCCACAGACAAGGTTATTAATCTGCAAAATCATACACCCAGTACAACCATCTACCACATACAACTAATTACTGCAACACTGAAATCAATTAGTATGCGTGTGTTTGCACGTCTATATGCTCCTGTATGTTATGTATATGTATGTATATATGTGGATATTGGTATATGTCTGTGTATATTTATGCATATGTGTGTATTTATACGTATTTATATTAGTATAGGTTATTGTATGCAGGGGTCATATTTATATATACATGTGTATGTGTAGGTGTGTATATGTGTGTATGCAATTGTATATACGTGCCTATATACGTGTATATGTATTTATGTATGTGTATATGTGTGCGTGTGTTTGTGTATGTTTGCGCATATGTCTGTACGGATATATATTTTTGTATACGTACATATATGTACTTGTATACACATGGATACATGTGATATATTCGGCACTAAACTTGCCTAATTAATGCTATCTACGTATACATCCCACTTTTTTCTTACCTTTTCTTTTTTCATATATATATATATATATTTTCTATATTTGTTATATCATTTTCGATTTGCGTATATCAATTTATATTTATGTATGTGTATGCATATGTTTGTAAATGTGTATGTATATGCTTGTGTGTATGTATATATGTGTGTGTGTCTGTGTGTTTATATGCATATATATATGTGTGTACACTGTGTGTATGTGCTGCATTTGACACTAAACTCGTGTAGTTTATTATACTTACTATATATAAGCATTTATGTACCCCATCTCTATTTTCATACATATGTGCATGTGTATATGCATATATATGTATATGTGTATATATGTATATGTATATATTTATCCAATTTCCTTTACTTTCATTTTTACTATTATTTTAGCTTTGTCCTTCTTTTATTAATATTGCTCTCTGTTACTATTATTATATGTTTTATTATTATCATTATTATTTTCATTATTATCATTAGTAATTTTATTTTACTATATATATATTTAATATTTTATTATTATTATTATTATTATTACTACTATTATTATTATTATTATTATTATTATTATTATTATTATTATTATTATTATTACATCTATCTACCTACATGTATATTTTATCATTTTATACCTATTCAAGCCATGCCCGGCTATTTTTAATTTAATTTTTAATATAATTTAAATTACTTAATTTCTTAAAGGCCTTTACAGCAAATGCATTTCAATAAGTAATTCACTTAAATGCGTTATAACTTTTGCTTATCTTAAGAGGACGCATCTTAGTTACTCCAAACATGGCCCCTCACCACCAATCCGCGTAAATCATTAACGTGTCAAACTTTATATGACATCACGACACCATTACCTCTCCCATCTTCGTTCTTCACTTACCCCTCTGCCTCTCTACAGCTCTCTCTCCTTTCTTCATACACTCGAAATTCGTGTATATCTGGCTAAAGTTTTAAAACTCAACTTCACCCGTGTTCGAGGTTTCTTTTTATTTAATTATTAAATCTTAAAAATGAAATGTTGACAGAACAAAATTGAGATTCCTCTCTCTTCTTTTCTTTCATCGTCTTCTTCTAATATTGTCTTTTCAAATTATAATAACCACTCCGGTTCAAGTCTGACGAAGTTGCTGGATCGTTGATACGATACGGTAATAGAAACATGTAACGAAAACATATAAAAATGTTAATATATATATATATATATATATATATATATACATACATACATATATATATATATAAATTTAAAGGAGATAAGAATAATAGTCTAAAGAGCTAAGTGAATTGTTATGTAATAGTGAAATTACTAGTTTAATAAAAATACAGGAAATGCTCGTTGTAATTTAGATATATAATAAGCTCGATAGTTAAATGTCCTAGAGCTAATTCAATATTAAGTAATGTGATTTATAATTTAAAAATTAAAAAAAAAAATTTAATTTAAAAATCAAATTTTAATCAAATTAAAAATCAGTTTCATAAGAAGGAACAACAACTTTGACTTTGTTGTTGTTCCTTCTTATGAAACTGATTTTTAATTTGATTAAAATTTGATTTTTAAATTATAATTTTTTTTTAAATTTTTAAATTATAAATCACATTACTTAATATATATATATATATATATACACATATATGTATTGTATATTTGTAGAGTGTTTTGTTCATTTAGTTCCCTGAAATGAGTTTTAATTTATTATTTGGGGTCAATTGTGTGGTTAGTTTCTTAATGTAGCATTGGTTGTCCATAATAAATAGGAAAATATCAACATTTCAATTAAGAGCGTGCACGACCCATGGACTATAATAATTAAAAGTTTTTGGGTGCTCAATTATTAAGTATATAAAGTACACTCACCTTAATATAATTGTTGACAAAATGTATTGATATAGGGCTAGTTTGGCATAAACGGAGGAGGTTTGAAGTGGAGCCGAGGGTAACCATGAAAAGGCTCTTACCTTAAAATTCGCTGTTACTTTACGTTAGCGTCTTTTCCTGTGATTGAGTGAGTGTCGTTAATAATTAGAGGTGGGTTGGTTTATAGTAAGAATAATTAATTAGTGGTGTATCGTAGCTACTGTCTATCCAATTTCATATGTTCATTTATTAATTAATATATTTTGAGAGGTGTTTTGAGTAAACGGTTTCTACTGGGGGTCTTATTAGTTTTTTTTACAGTTTATTTAAAGCGTAGCTACAAAAGTGGTTGCAGTTTATAGCCGATTCAACTTTACATTTAATGATTTATCCCCTCTTTAAAACTAAACATCTCATATTCGCCGCTATTCATAGGTAGCAGTGTGAAGTTAGTGAACTAAATGTTTTAGCGTTTCCAAGAATTTTCCATTTGATTGAAGGTGTTTTGTTGGCCTCCGTTAGCCTCCAGTAGTGTACCAGGAGTGAGGCGTCGGTAGAATATGTTTTTTTTTATTAATTTATAGTGTGTGGCCATAGAATGTTTTTAAAGTTTATTGATATGCTACCTATCTATAACTTTTCTATAGTGCATATTCTAACCTGATATACGCACAGTAAAAAAAATATGAATATTATAGCGAGCTATATACTCGAAAATAGAAACATGAGCGAGGATATATGGACCGCAACAGTAAAATGTACGGTTTATAAGACACTCCGGAGAAAACAAACATAAATACTCCAGGACATACGCGGGAAAATGGGCACTCTCACAGAGAAACGAAATTGTTACTGTAAGTTACTGAGAAAAATGCTGTTATAATAAACTATATGAAAATTTAGATAGATAAAACTCTGGATAACAGTAAATATAGAGTGTCTGTACAAAATGGCGAAAGGTAAATAACATACGTGAATGCATTAAACTCGCTATATAATAAAAAAAAAGCATTAATAATTACACATGTAAAGTAATTCACTGGCTAATATGCAAACGACTGCATGAGACGAATGACACATATATAAAACAAAGGATAGCTTATTATAAAATAAAACGTATATAACTACTTTTGCTATAACGCTACAAGCAGCAAAATCCGACCTAGGATGGTGACGTAACGTGATAATGGTTGAAATCTAGAACAAATAGGTTTTATCCTAAGATTAATAATCAGATAATACCAATAACTGTAAAGGGATTGGAACAATTCCGAAAAATTGAATAAAATGTCCAAAGGGATTTTAAAAAGGACACATTGTAATTATCCAACGAATAAAAAATTATGAAAGTAACAGAATTTTTAAACAAGACCATTGAATAAAAAGCGCACACACATACACAATAAACGGATTTTATTAGTCACAGATGATTTGATATGGAAAAAAACAAATGATATAGGAAGAACCCCATATGAGCACTAACCAAATGAAATAAACCTCAATAAATTGCCTACTAACAAAGAACTGCACGCACATAAACAAATGCGAACGGTCATAAAGGACTAATTACGAGAATCAATAAGACGTCCATTGCATTCTTTTTAGGAAGCTTATTATTACACAAATTTCAAAGGAAACCAATAGTAAAAAGTGCGATAAAACACATTTTTTTTTGTCAGGAAAACTTGTACCCGAATACCAGGAAGCAACAACTAGTATTGTCAGTAAAACTTCACTGTAATAAGTCGTGTGAAAATACTTAGGTGATTATGCTGTTAGAGTATGCGCGGAAGCACTAAAAATTATGTGTCAATGTTTTAGTCAGGCCTTCCTGCAGTGAAAGTGGGTTCGTCCAAGGCAATAAAAAAAACCGACACCAAAGTCATTCAGAGAGTAACTTTCGAGGTTGCTTTCGTAACGCTTCGTATTGAGTCTTTCCGACGTAGTCGTTCGGATCATGTGTCGTTTTGATGAAGTTGTTCGGCTAGAATCGATGGAAATATTCAGGTTCGAATCGAGGAAGTTTTCAGGATCGTGTAAGGTCGAGTTGAAGAAATTGTTCGGGACCGTGCCGGAGCTTGTGGACGGAATTGATCGTGTTCCGTTTATTATCCAATTGATTTAATGATTGTCACAGTCATACTCTTGGGTGTGATAACATTTTTCTCGTGTCTATCATCCCTTGTAGTGTAGATGCTAATACTACTTCGAAAACTAATAAAATTACTAACTAGAATGATCGATTGATCATCAGCTTTTACATCGCCTTGTTTTATTAAATATCAACTAAAAATATCTCAAGTAAACGATGCATCAGAAAATGCAAACTAAAAATTACTATTTGATAGCATATATCTTACATCTGTATAAGATCGTGAGTGAAGCCGCTAGCTCCAGTGCAATTCTTGTTTCAAACGATTATATTATTTGTGCCTTCGTTCGGATTTCTGATGAGAATGCTGACAAGAAAAAAACAGGAAGAAGCCAATTTAGTCTACAAAAACAACATTGATGAAATAGATCATCTCTTGCGGGTTGATTGAAATATGGACAAAGAGAGAAAGGAAAATATTGGGGAAATAATATTAAAAAAGAAACAACTGGTCTGATACTAATGATAATACAACTAGTACACATTCTACCACTTTAATAATAATGACAAGACCAAGTTCTATGTATAAAACTAGAAAATAGAAAAAGAGGAAAATTGAGAAAAATGAAATGGAAAAGGGCGTGAGGTTTTGCTGAAAAAGCGTATAATATTTGCTTGTGAGTCGGACAAGGATAATCCGAGAAAAATGAAGTTCCACGCTCGTCAAAACAAATATAATTACAGATGAATCCGCTGCTCTGTACAGAAAAGAAAAACAAACATTACGAGATCATGTTAGGTGAAATTGAAATTGTATGCATACAAATGCTTATGCTTAGAGAAGTAAATAAAATCAACCACTATATATTGGATATATATATATATATATATATATATATATATATATATATATATATATATATATATATTGGATATATATATAAATATATATATATATTGGATATATATATTTTTATATTTATATATATATATATACATATATATATATATATATATATATATATATATATATATATATATATATATATACAGTAGCGTCCAAAACTGAAGGACATCATTTTAAAACCTAATATTTGTAAGAAATAACAACTGTGAAAAGCTGAAATGTTGACAACTGGTAGTCGTTATCATCCATAATAATATCTACAAATTTGAATCATTTGTGAAAGATAGAAATAAGAATTATAATAATTATTTATTCATATTAAAAATAGGAACCTCCAAATGTAAGGGAAAAACTGAGAAAAACAATATAAATAGCATGCTATATTAAAACTTTTTTGATTTTTACTAAAGAATAAGTCTTACTTAGTCATTTGTAAACGTTGCATCACCCGGCACCATGGTGAAACGCAAAACTTGATTACTCTCTGAGACAAGCTATTGTTAAGCTACACAAAGAAAAGCACACTATTATAGAGATTTCAGAGAAAGTGAAACGTTCCAAGAATGTTGTAGGCAGAGTTGTTTAATCCTACAATGATACTGGCAAAATAGTGCTTTTAAAACCGGCAGATCCCGCAAAACTTCGGCAGGTGAAGATCGAATAATGCAGAGTATGTCATTAAAGGGCTCTCTTAAGTCTTGCACAGAAATTAAAAGAGTTATGAATAGTACCTCGTGTGTTAATGCCTCAAGACAAACTGCTTCTAGACGACTGCAAGAAATAAGGCTGTTTAATCGAACCCCAGGGAAGAAACCATTTGTTAGGTCGAAGAATACGAAGAAGAGATTTGCAAACATGTACGTAATTTGGACGTATGAAAATTGGGCAAAAGTATTTTGCAGTGGTGACAGCAAGTTTAATTTACATGGAAATAATCGGGGAAAAACAATATAAAGAGACGTATTGGTGAAAGATTATGTGCAAAGTGTACTAAGAAAACGGTCAAGTTTGGGGGAGAAAGCGTCATGGTATTTTGAATGTTTTCTAGCCAAGGTACAACGCCTCTTGTCTGGTTACAAACTTGCGTAAACGCGCAGATCTATAAAAACATTGTTAAAGATCACGTTGTGCCAATCATAAAAAATAAGGTGTCGATATGGCTACGTTTATGCAAGATAATGCCCCATGTCACAAGGCAAAGGTGGTAATGAGTTACCTTAGCGAGCAAGATTTCGAAATTATGAATAGGCCTCCGCAAATCCTGACTTAACCCCAATAAAAATATTTCAAATACCTTCGATGTGAAAGTTAGGGAAATGCATCCCATTAACTGGGAGGATTTGTGAGTGAGGCTTCAAGAAGAATGGTCTAAAATTAATATCTAGGATTGTCAAGAACTGCTTCGTTCTTGTAGCCGAATATGTGCAACTGTCATTGAGAGCAAGGGCTCATTTACTAAATATTGATTGTACATGTATTTTTATTGTTTTTGGGCTGTTTAAATGTTTTTTCTCAATTGTGTCCCTTACATTTTTGAGGTTCCTATTTTGTAAAATAAATATACAATTATTATAATTCTTTTTCTATCCTTTGCAAAGAACTCAAATTTTAGGATGTTATTATGGGTGATAACGACTACCAGTTGTCAAAATTTCAGCTTTTAGGTTTTAAAATGATGTCTCTTTGTTTTGGATGCTAATATATATATATATATATATATATATATATATATATATATATATATATATATATATATATATATATATATATGTATGTATATATATACTAGAAAATCGCATGACATTGCTCGGTCGTAAAATACACTCAATATGATACTATGATTAACGCAGATTACGTATGTATTAATATATTATATTGGAGCCAATATTTAGTAATGATTTTAAAAGTTTAAAAAATAACTCGTGCGCCACCATCGAGAATCGAAATTAAAAGTTTTGCCTTACGATTTACTTTTTCGTTTGACGTCATGCCAGAGCAATGAAGACATGTCTGGTTCAAGGCTAAAAATCAAAATATGAACTTATAGCTAATATCTTACGCATGTATATTCATAATGCCGTCGTTCGACCTTAACCTGGAAAATTATTTTTTTTAATTTTCACATTTTTGCACCTATTGTCGCATGGGCCACAATGACCTACATATTAAGTTTAATGTCTGCAGACCAAATATTGGCAGTTGAGTTTGGTAGGCACCATTTTTAAACACACACACACACACACACACATATATATATATATGCATACATAAATATAAATAGAGAGAAAGCGGCTTGTTTTCCTATACCTTTTTATGCAAATATTTACGCAAGTATAAACTATGTAAAATATCTGCACCAATATAATTCCCCTAATCGTTTACTTATCATGATCATTTCAAAAGAAAACCGAAAAAACTAATAGCGAATTAATTACATTGAATGTTTAAAAGTAGCTAGATATTTGGCAGATAAATGTAATTTTACCTCCCACATATAACAATGTTGTGTATTTATTTAGATAAGCAAAAAAAGGGGGTTTAATATGAATATCATTATACAAATATAAACAAATTTATAGGAGTGTAAGAATAATAAGAATATAATTCTTTGAAACTCCGCGAAATAAGGACGTTGGAAATTGTTTTTTGGAGTATTCAGTCGAAAAATACATTTTGATTGTAAAGTTCCACGTATAGTTTTAATTTTCTTTTTCTGAGAAATATATATATATATATATATATATATATATATATAACTACTTCATTTACTCACATAAAATTAATATACGAAAGTATAGATTTATGCGTAAACTTTAAGTATTTACTTCAAAAGTGCTCAATACGTAGGTAGAGCTAGTTAGTAATCTTTAAAATATATATATAGCGATTAAGCTACACTGAATATTCTGCGTTTCACCCACTATAGGATTCGTCAGGCTTATGCGCGAATTCTGTGGTTGTTTCTCGTTTTTATATATGTTGAGGATTTTAGTTAGCCAATCAGCTTTCTAGTTCTAAAAGAGATCCTTTGTTTGATAAAATGCATGCCCATTGGCTGATAGGAAGGGGCGCGGTGAATACTAGAAAGCTGGTTGGCTAACTAAAATCCTCAACATATATAAAAACGAGAAACAACCACAGAATTCGCGCATAAGCCTGACGAATCCTATTGTGGATGAAACGCCGAATATTAAGTGTAGCTTAATCGCCATATATATTTTATAAATTACTATATATATATATATATATATATATATATATATATATTTCAGAGGAAACATAATTTAATTTAAATACCAAAGAAACAAAAAAAACGGGCAGGTGGAATTGTTAAAATTTTCCTTAAGGCCTTATCATCTGACCCTCTAAGAGGAAACGTTAGAATGATAAATTAAAAGCTAAGAATCGAATGAGGAAAGAGGGAATTTGGTTTCAGTTGGAAAACCAGTGAGAGAAAAAAAAATTTAATTCTTACTGTTCAGGTGGTTTTAAATCAGTAAATATTTCCAACTGATGTTTCAAAATCTTTTGTCTACACAGGCTAGGTCGAGAGTTATTAATGGCTAACGCCTCAATGATATTGCGATGATAGTTCGACCTAGCACTGTATAAAACAGAAAACCACCCATCGGAATATTGGTCAGAACACCTATTTATACTAATCTGACCAATATTCCGATGGGTGGTTTTCTGTTTTATCAGATAGAAAATATTGTTGCACTGATCAAGTCAACAACTAGTTTAGAATACGACCAGTGTCGGAATTTCAGCTAAAAAAAAATGAACGATTTTGGTCCGCGAACAGATCCCACCGAATGACGTCCACTGTATAATAAGCATGACTATAAAGTCCATGTGGCCTGTTTCCATGATTGTTTATTCTGCATGAATATTTAGGGTACTTATAGATCAATATGTAGCCTCGTAGATGTCCTTTTCTCTTCTCTGCAACCTATATCTCATAGAAGAGATGTTCCGAGTTTGTCTTTGCTTTATCGTAATTTTCATGGCAAGTGCTCGACTGAGCTTCGCTCTACGGTAACCCCTTACCAAAGTTTCACAAGAAGCACTCGTCTAGCTGGAAACACTTTAAATAATTACCCCCGCTCTTTATCTGTGCCTTGACCTAAACGTAGATTCCATGAAAAAAAAGCTTCTTTCTTAGAACTGTACCACTGTGGAACTGTCTCCTGCTTTCCAGCTGAAAACAATCTGATTGTCTTCAAGTCCAACGTAAACAAGTTGTTGATGAGCCGTTCCACTTAGGTTAACAAATTTACCGAATTTCTATTACTAACAATTGCTATATTGTTCAATGTACTGCTGTACACTCTTAACCCTTATCCTCGAGTGGTTTCTGGGCCTTGATATGTGGCGATGCCCATGTAAAAAATAATGTATTTCTTTTAAACAATCTACAAGAGTGTGCCTTGCTTGCAAACAATTATCGACTTCGAATTAAAATATTATTTTATATTTCCTCCACTATATACGGACCTCTCAATTACTCCTCTTTCATAAATATCAAAATGAAAACATAGATCGTAGGCAGATATATCAATATATGTTCTATAGACATACTTCCCCGAAAGTTTCACATCCCTTTATACGTCAAAGTTATTTTTTTTATCTTTCTAACATGAGTATCTATAAGAGTGACCATTTGACTATTAAGCAGAAATATGTTTTCGCCGATGAAAGACTAGATCATTTATTTAATCTGCGACGCGTAAATACAATCAAATTCAGTGTCAGTATATACTAGTTCAACACGCGGCATAATTTTGGAGTTTAGCCTCGTTTTGTTGTCAAGTGATTTTAACGATACAATGCCAAGATACAATTGTACATAAGTCGCCAGATTCGCTTTAGAGCATACTTATGCAGAAATTGAATCGTAGTAAAATAATGCCGACCAATACACTAACACTATCATATTGAGCTTACCTGAAAATTACCATCATAGCTAACAAATAAGACGTTTACTTTCGCACAAACACACTTCCATTTACAGTTACATTTTTATTGACTATCATGGCTAACAAGTAAGAGGTTTAGTTTCGCACACATACACTGCCATTTACAGTTACATTTTAATTGACTATCATAGCTAACAAATAAGACGTTTAGTTTCGCACACAGACACTGCCATTTACAGTTACATTTTAATTGACTACCATAGCTAACAAATAAGATGTTTAGTTTCGCACACATATACTGCCATTTACAGTTACATTTTAATTGACTAACATAGCTAACAAATAAGACGTTTAGTTTCGCACACATACACTGCCATTTACAGTTACATTTTAATTGACTATCATAGCTAACAAATAAGACGTTTAGTTTCGCACACATACACTGCCATTTACAGTTACATTTTAATTGACTGTCATGACTAACAAATAAGACGTTTAGTTTCGCACACATACACCGCCATTTACAGTTACATTTTAATTGACTATCATGGCTAACAAGTAAGACGTTTAGTTTCGCACACATACACTGCCATTTACAGTTACCTTTTAAGTGACTACCATAGCTAACAAATAAGATCTTTAGTTTCGCACACATATACTGCCATTTACAGTTACATTTTAATTGACTAACATAGCTAACAAATAAGACGTTTAGTTTCGCACACATATACTGCCATTTACAGTTACATTTTAATTGCCTATCATAACTAACAAATAAGACGTTTAGTTTCGCGCACAGACACTGCCATTTACAGTTACATTTTAATTTACTGTCATGGCTAACAAATAAGACGTTTAGTTTCGCACACATACACTGCCATTTACAGTTACATTTTAATTGACTATCATGGCTAACAAGTAAGAGGTTTAGTTTCGCACACATATACTGCCATTTCCAGTTACATTTTAATTGACTATCATAGCTAACAAATAAGACGTTTAGTTTCGCACACATATACTGCCATTTACAGTTACATTTTAATTGACTAACATAGCTAACAAATAGAAAGATTCGTATTCAAGATGCTCGTCGCTTTATTCTTTTTGTTGCTCTTTGCTTTGCTCAGTCTTTGAACAATACACTCCTCCTCTATGTCCGCCATTTGCTGTGGTTATCAACAGTGGGCACATGTTGTTAACTCAGTGAGTGGCCGCCAATGCCCACCATGCTTCCAAGTGCCCCACAATACGTACTAGTGTCCAGATGACAGCGCTCGAGAGCGCTAACTATAAAGTTACAGTAGCCAACTTTAATGTGATGGAGCCGCCACTTGATGATCGTCATGACAATAAAGACCAGCCCCCACTCCTCTGTACAAGTGTTAGTAACTACCTAAAAATCATGGTCAATCACTGTCATTATTCACAGTGCCCAACAATGCCCTCCGCAGGAGAACGAGACTATACAATGTATGACAGTGAAAGAATATTAAAGAGAGGTGATTTCATTTCATAGCAGTCCAATGGGGCTCGACATGGTTCATGATCGATAGTGACCGACGATAACCAAACGCTCATAACTGCTTATAAAAGCCAATGAGAACTAGTGCTTGCAATTGAGGCCAATCAATTTTATTTTGAAGTAGTCTAATTGAGCTCGATACATATAATGGCTGAGAGTGAACGCCGGGAACCAGCAATGATAGTTGTAAAAGTACGCAAGTAACAGGCTTAACAGTCAAAAGCGTCCAGTTCGTAGCAGTTCATTGAGGACCAACACATATCATTCAGTCATTACATACTATTTCTGATTTATTCTTTTTTTACTGTATACCCTATTTATTTTTAATATGATATCTCTCATTTATTTTTATATGTTATCTTTCATCTATTCTTTTATATGAGCTTTCTAATTTATTCTTTTATATGGTATCTCTTATTTATAAATTTATATTGTATCTTTCATTTATTCTTTTATATGGTATCTCTCATTTTTAAACGGTATTTCTGATATATATTTAAAATGGTATGGTTCATTCGTTTGTTTACATAGAATTTCTCATTTATGTTACATGTTGTTTTATATTTATTCGTTTATATCGTATTTTTCATTTATTTTAATAAAGTATATCTTATCTATTATTTTATATAGTATTTTCGTTTTGTATTTTACATAATGTGTTTCATTTCTTGTATTATATAGTATATCGTATTACGATTTTATTAATTGCTGAATCTCTAACTCCATTTGTTAGCAATCAAAAGCAAAACTACTATCTCTATTTTCGAATTTTAGTATTCACTATACATGAAATAAAATAATGGCCGCGAGTGACTGCCAGTTACAAAGGCAGTCAGTGCCTTACTATACCTCCAAGTAATTGCCCCAAAACAATACTAAATGACAAATACCCCAGTGATTACAGTGACAGCTAGTAACTTCCGCTACCTGTCACTAGTAGTCAATGTATGACAGTATATATTTTAGACACAGCCGCCATTCCTGCAGTTTTATAGGGCTGAAAAAAAAGTTTTATTTGTTTTCGGTGCTCTCCCGAATCTGTTTGGATTTTGTGTCATACTTCCACCGGGCAACGTCGCTATACAGACCCGGCGCACATATATATATATATATATATATATATATATATATATATATATATATATATATATATATGTAATGTAAAAGGAAGGAAAATGTATAGCATTTTACTTAATTAAATATTAAGATTGTGGGCCGTTTCAATTGAATATAGGCAACACAACTGTCATGATGAGATTTATGGTGGTTACATTACTGAGTTGAATTTGATGTAGCCTTTGGTAAACAGAGACACCTGACTCGATTCTTGATATCCTAATTATTTATGATTTAATTATTGTCACCAATTTGCCATTAATTTACTTCCTAACAGGTGGGAATGCACTCTCACTCAGTCTTAATTCGTTCTGTTATTGTTTTCCTTCGTCTACTGCCAGAAAAGATGAAAGAATGTATCCTAATTACATCCTAAGACAAGAATTAAATTATCTTTTCATCAAATTATCAACAATTATGTGACATATCAAATCAAAATTGGTGCCCGTAATTGGTCTGGTAAATATCGCCATAGTCAATAGTTATAGTTTAAATCCGTGCAGCAGATCTGACGCCTATCATTATAAATATGTATTATGCTTTAATTTATTTGAATGGTAGAGCTATTTTTAAAAACACAGCCGTTCATTTATTGGCTCATTTTGTCAACGACCTATGAGCATTCAAATTTCTTGAAAGGTGACAGGCTAATTTGCCGAATTCTTGACATCAGATTAAAAGCGCTGCATTCGTCAAAATGAAAAAAAAACGGTAATAGGTGGGTTTATAAGTTTATTAAGGAGTTCTCTTAAAATATCACGCAAAAGCTATGCTGAAATATTATTTTATAGGAGATTTTGTCATGTAAGACAGACATAAAAATATTCATAGTTTACTTTAGTTTGAATGAACTAAGCTTTCTATCACTCAAAAACTTTATGGTTGTGGAATCAATACACTTATTTATACTTTTATACGGTATCTCTCATTTATTCATTTATACCGTATTTCTCGTTTATTTTTTATATCTTCTATATCGTCTTTCATATCGTATCACCTTATTCGTCTTTTCAGTGTTATCTAATTTATTTTTCCTTATAATATCTCTCATTTATATTTTTAAATTGTCTCTTTCATTTATTTATTTACAAAGTATTTCTCATTTATTCTTTGATATTTTATCGCTTATTTATTTTTATATGGTATATCTCATGTATTCCTTTACATGGTATTTCTAATTTATTCTTTTATATTGTATTTCTCATTTATTCTTTTATATGATATCTCTTATTTATAAATCTAGGTTGTGTCTCTCATTAAGTCTTTTATATTATATTTCCCAGTTATTGCTTTAAATGGTGTTCCCCATTTATTTTTATATGGTATTTCTCATTTATACTTTTATATATTTATCAGTTATTACTTTAAATGGTATTCCTCATATTTTTCTGTTAATGGACTTGAGGATATGTTTAATAATAGTTTTAGGATGATTTAAAGAGGGTTGACATATATAATATATTTATCTCCACAAAGAAAAAATAGTAAATTTACCTGCTTTGATAGTGTAATATATGTTCTTCTAATCTATTTTATAGTTATATATTTAAGCCAAAATGCTTTTGAATCTAAGTATATCATACACTGCTTACTTATTTGAATTGATTTAACTAGTTATATATATTAATATTAGAGAATTTAATACTACTTTTACTTTTGTCATGGTAGTTTGAAATTTGTTAATTCAACAAAACATCTAAAATTCATGTTCTTTCCATTAAATTTATATTTAATTTATTATTAAACTATTCATTTATTTATTTAAAGATTAATTTATTAAACTAAAATTATTATTACTTTATTTTTAATTTTTCATGCATTTATTTATATATTAATCTCTGTAAATTAAAACAAACTTTTAATGCTTTTTAAGTTAATTTAATTAAACTTTATGTAGTATTCTAATCAGGTTTTAGTCGAGACAATCTATACTTAGATCTATGTAAACAGTTTTTAAATACTTCCTGGCGTTTGTCATGAATGTTTCATTTATATAGTATTATATGATAAAATTGTAGATACTAAAGATTACATCGGCCTGGCTTGTTTGAAGAGTGTTTACTAGCACTTCCTAGTATCGACCATTTGCATTTGTATTCAAATTTATTTTTCTTAATTCCCTAATCCAATGTGCTAATGATGTTATTTTCTTATTATTAGCTAGTGGTATATTTAATAGATTCACTGATTGAAATAATAAGTAAGTGATTGATTCTATGCTACGCAACAGATACTATCAAGAATTGTAAGTGTCAACTGAATTAAAGGAATAAATTGTAAGATGGTCAACAGCATGAACTTTGGAATATAGACTTTTGCCATTTATACATATATATACATATATATATATGTATATATACATATATATATATATGCCTACTTCATTTAATTACATAAATTAATAGACGAACGTACAGATTTATGCGTAAAATTTAAGTATTTATTTCAACAGTGCTCAATACGTAGGGAGAGATTGATAGTAAGTTATAAAGTATATATGGCGATTAAGCTACACAGAATATTCTGCGTTTCATCCACGCTAGGCTTCATCAGGCTTATTTTTACTATATATATATGTGTATATATATATATATATATATATATATATATATATATCAGAAATAAAAGAAAGACTAAGACAGATATAAACAGTGCAGGAAAAGGAGTGTTGCTATGATACCATCATATAACGTAAGATGCTGTTAGACAAGCCTTTAAAATTTAAAAATATATTCTTATATTAGAATATTCCTATAAAAATACATCGGTAATTTATTCTGCAATGTCGTTGATTTATCTTTGTTGTGACTTTTAGGCTACCGTTTTATTGTTTGTACGCATGCACATATACATGTGTATTCTTTTTTTTCAGGAGGCGTTTCTTATTGTTCCGATACCACTCTTATATTTTTACTGCGAATCGTCATTGTAATTCAACCGTGATATGAGAAACAGATTTATACAATCTTTTATGGTTTAAGAAAACATTTTATTTCATGCTTAATTATTTAGACTTTGATATCCTATGTTTTTATTAACGTTGTTTTGGTTTCTGTTTTTGAATATCGAATCACACAAATTGGAGTGGATAAAAGGCAAACAAGAAAACCCCACGAAACGATGAAAAATTCTTTGCGTCACATCTTGTCCCGCTCAAATGAACATCCTTTCATATAGAAATACAAAGCGAATTTTTCATTTCGCGATAACAGTTCTAAACTCATGAGACTAAACAAAATAAAAAAAGAACATGTGAAAACACGTTAACTTAAAAATAATCTCTGGAAAGAAATTGTAATAATGAATTTTGCAATAAAACACGAATTTTATTGCATTTTGTTTTGCCTTCGAATAAGGCGTTGTTAAAATATTACTGCGAGATGATATCGAAAGTCAATAATCAGGACAGAGTGTACAGAACTATGCGTAAGACAAACACATCAATAATGACGGTTAATTCAATAAACCTTGTTGACATAAAATAATGTATATTTTGTGTGGATATGTATACCCAAAATAAAGACGATTATTTTGAAAACCTAGTAAAAAATAACAGTTGTACGATTGTAGTAAACTACGAGAAATAGCAATATCAAGTAAAAGAATGATATACTCTATTAATCTGAAATAATTATTGAAAACTTTCCAAAGTCCATCGTGTCCATACATTTTCTGGAAGGTTCGGTTACTTCGTTATTTGTTTTGAGATTTATTTTATTAAATTTTTCGATTTGATTCCAATGTCTCTTTCCTATTTTTCAGAGTTTTCTAGTATGCTTCTGTAATTGTTATTATTATGATTACTACTTCTTTATAGCGTGCTAACATTTTCCTTATGTTTGCTTTGTTTTTCATCTGCTAAATCTGTAACCATGAACGAAGCTTACGATTTAGGATGATTTTTTACAGTTCAGTTGTGTGTTTTGCATTTGAAAATACCTTCTCCAAATTGTATCTCGACGATTTTTCTGCATATGCTAAGTTTGCATAGTTCAGAGAGGACACTTTATCACGTAGTTATGTCTGTATCTGTAATATCTTTGGGATTGCGAGCTTTAGTTAGGAATTTTAGAATATAAAATTTCACCTTTTTGTCCTCGTGTGCATTTATTATTATTGGCTCACACGGAGCTTTCACACAAGTCAACAAACGATCGGTTTGGAGACTTGTCGTGTTCTCTGGAAGCTGAGTGACAACAAGTCTCCCCAGACGTCCATCTCTCTCCACCTCCTTCGATAGCATTTGCAAATAAATCTGCGTCATCGCAACAGCCTATTATTATTATTATTATTATTATTATTATTATTATTATTATTATTATTATTATTAATGTGTTGCCTGTGTTCGCTTTGGCATATGTTTTCTGATCATGTTCTTCTGTATTTTCACAAATGCGCAACTGTTTCTTTACTCAAGTGTAATTTACACTGTGTTTTCTAGCGCACTATCTCCTCATAACGCTTATTAATTTTTGATGTAACTTTTTCTTTTCCAGATTTACTTTTCACGTAGTTTTCTTTTTAGATTCACTAGTCTTAGTATATTTTATAGTGGTACATTTGTAACGAAGATCAGCCTATTTATTTTACCATTCTGTATTTTACTAGTTATTTTATTGGAATCTGCACAACTGTTTATACTGACTTGTCGCCCTGCTTTTTGTGTTTTTTGTACGTACTATTTTTTCAACATAACACTTCGAGTGTAGCTCATTGCGAGTTCTAATTATTTTCTTGTCTTCCGGTCCAGTTGGTTGAGCCTTTTTTTTTACGAGTTCAGGAGAAGTACACAATACATTACTCTGGTATTTTACTATAAGTTGACATTATTATTATTAGTAAAAGAAATATATTTGAGAATGTAAATGTTCCCATAGAAAATTATCCGAAATCTGGTCAAATATTTGTGTAGTTTATATTTATTTATTTTAGATAGCAGTTGGAGTAGTCATCTGAAAATACTTATCTATAACACTTATGATACTATCGTTTTCCGGGAAAGTTACTTGTTGAAGGAAGTCTTGGGAACGCAACAAGCTCCCCGGAGGAACAAAACGATATCCAACGATAAATATATGAACACAGCAACAAAACTGGTCAAGATGTCGTCAGCTATAACTGGCTGGCATGGGTCGTTTCTTGTCTTCATTGCGTCGTACACGATTCTTTCCAAGGTCGGCATTAATGACATTCTTAAATTTAACGCGTATACAAAAGTAGCGAACAAGTTCACGGTTATATATATATATACATATATATATATACATATATATATATATATATATATATATATATATATATATATATATATATATATATATATATATACTAGCGGAAGTGCCCGTGGTTGACTGGGTTCAAAAACAGCCTACAGAAAATGGATTGTGATTAATGAAAGTATGATAGGTTATGGAAAGGAGGTAGTTGTAAAGAGATAGGTTTTGATACTTAAAGATTTTACCCTAAGCAAAATATGATGCAAGTAAAGATAATTTTCGCGAAAATATATATATTTTTTTTTATTAACTTTATTCCCATTCGTAGCAAAGAGTGACCAACTAAATGATGTTTCCTTACAAAGAGAACATGCTATATATATATATTTATTATGTACATCTATATCAAAAACCTTTGCAAACGTTTTGTTTTCATTTTTTATTTCCATACCTTGGGGGCCAGGCACGAACGCATACCCCACAATTTTTATGAACCACCGTTCTGCCAGATCAAACATACCCATTCCTAATCCTCGATACATTTTCTATCATTATATGTAATCAGTTTTTTTTTTTAACTAGTCATCCATATAGGAGCCTATTCGTGACCAGACACCCCCCACACACAGACGTTCAGCTTTATATCATATATATATATGTATATATATATATATATATATATATATATATATATATATATATATTTCTATGAGTTATTTAAGATTTAACAATGAAGAGCATATTTTTATAAAGACCAGTTGAAACCAGACGCATGCTATGTCGCGTCCGCCGACTCCAGAATGCAAACGCCAACTGTAAAAACAATAGAAATATATTTAATTCTCTCTTTTTTCATTGGAAGAGAGAACAAGCGAGTGAAAGAGAGAAATACGGAGAGAGAGATAGAGAGAGAGAGAGAGACATTCATACATAAGTTTTAATCATTGTTTTGATGTTGTATCCATAAGGTCTTTCTGGTTTGACCTTTAAAATTCTAAGGTCTTATATCGTGTCGCCTTTGTTCAATATTATAAACACACTGTCACTCTTGGCTTGAGTCATAGCAGAAGATTTTCAAAATCACAATTATCTGCTTCTGCACCTTACAAGTGCAGATTAAGTTAGGCACAAGGTACATTGATGTAGAAGCTCCTAGCTCCCTCAAAAGGAGCTACGTCATTGTGCCACACCCTCAGCATGGAAATGTAATTAATTCCAATGTGTTAGCAATTTAATACAGTGGACTCAAATTTAAAAAAAAATATTGGTGTATAGGTTTAATAATAATCCGTATCGACATCAATTACAGCAAGGTGGTTCCAGGGAAATTATGCTAATCTTAAAACATAACTTCCTACACACAAAAGTTAACAGACTACTAAAGTATAATATAAGCCATTTCAATATAATATCATTTTTTATTTAAAATGTCATAGTTTCTATAAATAATAGCAATGTGCATTCATCTCCAACAGAGACAGACTTTATATGTGCTGTCCATATGCATCATAAAAAGCATAATTTGTCCATATATTATATGCCATACTTTTTCATAACTTTCAATAACATTAAACCAGACGTAAACACATTTTCTATTAGTTTTTAGCGAGACGAGCGAAGTGAAAATTACAGATCACGACATCGTGTGTTGATTTGGAACATATGTAAAAAACATTTATGAAAATATTATCTACTTCCTCATCAATAATCATGACACACAGATATAAATAGCACTAATCTAATATCTATATGCATATATGCATATATATATATACATGTGGACATATATATATATATATATATTAATGTAGAATATATACATAAAAATCATACAGAACCGAACATTGTTTTTGAAATGGTTGATATACAAAACATGATATTAGAAATAAATTATCCTGCAGAATTAACACCGCTTTATTAGATCCGTTATATTTTTTATTAAATAGAACACAAGATTTTATACAGTGAATGATGTAAGATAAACCGAAGGATGTTCTCGCAAAAAATATATGGTAAGAGACAGCAAAATGAATATTCATTGCTGAAATGAGTTTTTAAAAGTTCAACCGACCATCAAGCATGAGGCTTACTGCTAAGTCTTTGTTATAATATTTAGGAGTTTTATTGCTAAAGTTGAACTGCGCAAAGATAATTCGATATAATGTATAAAACATTTCTTTTGAATACATAATTTGAGACAGCAATGGAATGAAAGGGTTTTGCTAAATTTTGATTTGATCTTAAGAGAGAAAACAAAGTAGTCAGCGAATCAAAGTAGTTGGAGAATTTTAGAGAAAACATTACAGTAATTATGCACTTTTTAGGGCCAATTATACGAAAATGATTAAGAATGAATGAGAAATGTCCAAAAGCATCAGGAACGTACATTCTATGAAATAAGCTTTTTTTCTTAGAACCGCACGCCTATGGAATTCATTTCCATTTGCCTGCTTCCCAGCTGACTACAACTTGATTGTTTTCAAGGCCAACATAAACAAATTCTTGATGAACCACCTCCTTAAGTAATCCAATTTACCAAATTTCTATTACTAACGATTACTACAATATTCTCCCATGGACTACTGTACACTCTATAACCCTTATCCTCCAGTGACCTCAGGGCCTTGATAAGTGGTGATTTCTATGTAAAATAACCCATATTTAATTTGCACCAATTTAAGTAAGCTCATATGCAAGGGAGTAGTCTCAAATCAAACCCTTCATCATCAATTCAAGTAAGTAACAGGATTTGTCTATATTCTTAGAGATTTGTTCGATTGCAGTTACTTCATCGATGAATGATGGAAGGCAAGGATAAAAAGGTGAATTTAATACGGAATATATATATAGCACCCATCACGTTTATCACAAAACTGTTATTGCCGCAAACTGTGTTTGATGTAGACACAGATTCTATGATCATAGCAACATTTGACTTACATATTTCATGTTTGTGTAACCTGTGTACATAAATCATCTATAGCAACTGAGAGGAGCATGACAGTTTTATGCGAAAAAGTCAGGTTTAACTTCTCCAAATAGAATTCACTCTCTGGTAAGTTGGAACACAAATGCTAATGTTTGAAATAGAGACTAAAATAGTGGTATTTACATTAAAAATATCGGGCTTTGTGTTTGGTTGTAAAATTTTTCCATAAGATAAACAAGGAAATCAGTGTAAGGAAATTTAAATATTATCTTACAAAATATTCCAAGAAAAAGAGAAGCCGTTTTTTTATATAGCATTAATAGATCTAGATAGGCACTACAGCATGGTCAAGACTCTAGTTGATAAATGGTAATATCAGTCTCTCTTTCTCCTTCTCTCTCTCTCTCTCTCTCTCTCTCTCTCTTTATATAAATATATATGAATATTAAGTTGCGCATTTACCGCTCTGACATTCATGTTAAATCTTACTTTTTTATTTAAAAAATGCTAAATCGAACTTCTTAACATACTCTGTCATGGATATGAGAGCGATTATATGAAAGTAAACAAACTCGCATATTTCTTTTAAAACACGAGCGTTAATTAATTACTTATTAATTTTTATGATTTCTCTCTCTCACAAATACACACGCACATACGCACACACACAGGCACACACACACACGTATATATATATATATATATATATATATATATATATATATATATATATATATATATATATATATATATGCCTAGTCGGTGTGTATGCGAAAAGTCTCTACCAAACTAACATTTAAATATAATGTCTGCAGGGTTGAAATTTGATATTTATTCTTTTTGAACGGATTTTCGATTACGTTTTAAACCGGCAAAATAGCTGCTAGATAGTCAAAATTGATAAAAGAAAAACTGATTGTCCTTGTTATGCCGTTTACTGTATCCATTTCTTTTCTCTGTGTGCTTAATTAAATGTTATAAGTTTGAACACGTTAGTTATTAGTGTCTGCAACATATGTTTTACGATCATATGCTGACGTAGAAGGCCTAAGAGTTATATTCTTCGGCTTCGATTCTAGCTGATGGCACATACGTCGATCTTTTTACTTTTGAAAGAACTACTATGCATTAGAGACAACATAATAATCTATAGAGCAGTGCCTCTATAATAAAGAATACGAAATGTGTATGAATTAAATATAAACTTTAAGCATATTTTACGACTATCCTCGCCAAGCAGCCTGAAAGTATATATATATATATATATATATATATATATATATATATATATATATATATATATACATATATATATGCATATATATATATATATATATATATATATAACCGCAGAAAGAATGTGCAATATATATGTATATATATATATATATATATATATATATATATATATATATATATATATATATATATATATATATTGCACTTGCTTTTGGGGGGGTTCCAAGGTACTCGCGCAAAAAAAATTGATTATAAAAGTATCGAGTATTCCAAGGGCTAGCGCAAGAGCATTCACAGTACATTTCTACTTACTTTATTAGGCAAACATGATTGTTTTGTATTAAAAAATATCATCTTTACAAGTGTACTTCTCTTTTCCCTACATATTTCTGAGCCAGAGACACTAAAAATGTGAAAACATGATAACAACAAATGGGAAGATAACTGAAGATTGCCCTTTAGAGAAAAAGCATTACCTTTGGTTTTGGTTATGTTAAACATTGCTTAATATCTTATATATAATATTCTATGGTTTTACACATGCAATAACTGAAAGAAATAATGGTATTAAAGTAGTAACCTTATAATCTAAATAATTAAAACACATTGCGTCGTTGTTTTATATAATTTCCGTGCGTCATTTAGATGTCCTTTGTGTATTGTAATATAGGATAAACCTTACGCTTTTTCCAGGCTTTGTTTTAGCATGTAATTATATGTATATTATCTGGATACCATAGTTGTGAAACAAGCCTAACATTGCGAACTAAATGAGAAGTAAAAGAAGAAAAGCAAATTATTTTGTACAACTTGCATAAATAGTTCAGACGCATTCTCTTTACATTCTGCAATCGTAACTAATTAACATTGACCTCATTTAGTTTAGATTGTATGTTGAGAATTTATTGGGTGTTTCTTTAGAGTTAATGCTCATATTAGTATGTTTGTCCTTGGGAGTTCCCCCTGACAAGTGAGACGAATAGATGTGCGGCGATTGTGAAGAGTCCAAAAACGGTTTCGGCCTTTATTAATTCAGAAAGCCAGTCGAGTTAGCCTCTTGAGGCTTAGGTTATCCCCGCCTGCGAATGAGAGGGTGAAGGTTCGACTTCGTTGTAATGTGAATAGAATCAGATTTCTAACAGAAACATCTGAAGTAAAAATATTTTATTCGTGTTTTCTTGTAGAATAAATACATGTATGAATACGCTTATATATTTTGTTCATACATTAAAAGTACTAGGTTATATCATGAGGCGATGGTAAATGACTTTGATAAAACTTCGTGGCGATCTCCTGGAAAATGCATGCGATCAGATGAAGTATTGCCACTATTACTACAATGATGCTAATATTAATATATATATATATATATATGTATATATATACACACATATATATATACATATATATATATGTATATATATATACACACACATACATATATATATATTTATATATATTTATATATATTTATATATGTTAAAGTCGCTTTTCCTAAAGAATTGCTCAATTTAGATCTATCAACGCTTAACGCTAGTGATATTGTTACATAGTTGGGTGTTCATATTTAAAGGTATATGGTGGGGGCATTCATATTAGAGAGACGGCGCTGATGAGGGAGAGAAGACATTTATACATTTTACAGTCTGTGGCTTCTTATAACATATATCGTAGGCGGAGAGAGAGTGGGAAGTTCTCGTATCACAAGAGGTAACCATCATTACGTATGATAGAGAGGGGAGGCACATTATTTAGGATGGGTTATACAAAGGTCGGTAGTACTTGATGAACAGTAGTCTGAGATGTCGGAGATTTTCTATCTCTATGTCTATCCTTGTGGCCATGTCACTAGTAAGGGTGTTGGAGGTAAACGTTTGTCTGGGCTGACGTTATCCGCCTGATAGTCAGGGACCAGAACCTTGGATTAACCACTAAGGAGGCTGACCTATCAGCAGGCGTTAAGTACTGGGACTGCTGTATTGCCATTTGGTGAATGGATTCTGGACCATGCAGTAGTCTCTGGTGGAGCCTCTCGATGCCATACTAGTGGGTAATTGTTACGGCTTTACCTTTTCATGTGCTACAAAGAATCCTGTCTTTTTCTCTCTTACTTTCCCTCTCTGTACTGCTCTAACAAAGTATGCCGAACTGTTCCACAAATCCCAAAATCTCAACATGAATTATCTCCAGAAAAAAAAACTCGAACAAACCTAGAACCCCATCTTCCAACGTAGACCCCGACTAACATGTCTCCTTTTCCAACAGCAGGGGTCTACGTTCCAACCTTCCAGAGGTTGAAACCCAATTATAGGAGACGAAACCGGACATATTCTTTCTAAATGAAACTGGCATAGGGCCGATCACTTCCCTAGATAAGTTCATAATTAACGGATAATCATACTTAACAGCTAAATCTGACCCCCAAGATCGCCATGGGCATGAAATATGTGCCTACATTAAAGATGGCTTCCCGTGTGGAAGGGATATCTCTAGAGAATATCCTAATTTACCCTATATGTGCTTCAGGGTTGCACTTGCTTTCACCACTGCATTTATATTTGCACTCTATCGGCCCCATAACAGCGGAGTTACAATCTTTAAGAGTATATCTGAGAAAATAGACCAGATCCTGTCTGCACATCCCTCGGCTAAAATCAACATCTGTGGTGACTTCAACGTCCATGACGTGGAATGGCTGACCCATTCAAATAAGACAGACGACGAGGGGAGGTTTTGTCATGATTTTGCCATTGCTTATGACCTCACTCAGATTGTTCGCGAACCCACCCGTGTGCCCGATAGTACTGGTCAATATGCAACCCTCCTAGACTTTTTTCTCTCAACTTCCCCTGAACTATGTTCATGTTTCGTTCATTGTTCTCTAGGATCCTCCGAAGACTCCATCGTATCAGTTAAGATAAAAATGAAATATAATAAGTTCCCAGACGCACCCCTCCACCGTATTGTGTACAGATACTCTATGGCTGACTGGGACAGCTTCCGTACATTCATATCTGATTTACCTCTGCATTCCATGTTTAAAAAGGATGTGTGCTCTATAGTATCAAATCTGACCGAATGGTTAATTGTAGGCATAGACCAATTCATACCATCTAAAAAAATCCAACAAAAACCTAACAGCCAGTCATTGTTCTCCCCAGAATGTGCTGCTGCTATCGCGCACAGAAATCACTTTTTCCATAACTACCAACGTAATAGATGCACTGAGACTAAAGCTGCTTTCAGGAACGCCAGCAACTACTGTAAAAGAGTAATAAAAATGCAAGAGAGCTATATGCCCAGTCTGTTAAATCCAAGGTAGTTGATCAGCGGCTTGGTTCCCACCAGTTTTGGCGAATAATAAATAGGATCCTGAACAGAAGTGTGCCTTCTATCCCAACCATTATCAATGGGCCAGAGGTCATCTCGTCAGCATCAGGCAAGGCCAAACTATTTGCCAAGAACTTTGCAGCTTATTCTACCCTATGCGACGAAGGCCATCAACTCCCCATATGCCCTCCTATAACACAGAACGCGCTAGGTAAGGTACAATTATCTGTGCATGAGGTCGCCAAGCTAATCAAGAACTTTGGTTCCAGTAAAGCAACTGGCCCTGACGACATCCCAATTATAGTGTTAAAAAAGCTACAACCAGAACTTGCTCCCATACTTACGAAACTGTTTAAGCGTTGCCTTAAGGAGAAGTTCTTTCCGACTCCCTGGAAAACATCATCAGTATGCCCGTATTTAAGAATTCAGGTGACCAATATGCATCCTGTGTGTTATGAGTAAGTTGCTGGAATCTATATTAAATAGAGAAATACTAAACCACCTGATCTGAAATGGAACACGTACGTCTATTGCCAAGGTCGCTGGAAAGATGGAGGTACCCTTCTACCGCTCCAGAAGATATCTCACTACCGATGCAATTCTCTATCTATATAAAAGCCAAGTACGTCCAAGGATGGAATACTGCTGGCATAGCTGGGCAGGAGCTGCTAAAAACAGCCTATCCTGCCTTGACAGAGTACAAAACAGACTTCGTGGCTTAGTGGGGGATGCCCTTTTCTCCACCCTGAAACCTCTCTCCTACGTTGCGAGCCTATCCTTGTTTTATTGTTATTTTCATGGCAGGTGCTCGTCTGAACTCCAATGTCTGGTCCCTCCTCGCCAATCTTTCACGAAAAACGCCCGTCTAGCTGAATCCACTGTGAAAAATTTCCCCCACTCTATATCTGTGCCTAAATCAAAACGTGGATTCCATGAACAAAGCTTCTTTCTTAGAACTGCACGCCTGTGGAACTCTGTTCCGTCTTCCTGCTTCCCACCTGACTACAACTTGGATGTCTTCAAGTCCAACGTTAACAAATTCCTAATGAACCGCCCCCTTAAGTAAACATTTCATCAAATCTCCGCACTAACGTACTGTACTTGCAATAACCATTATCCCTGAGTGGCTTCCGGGCCTTGATAAGTGGTGACCACCGTGTAAAAAAAAACAAAAAACAATGTTAATTTAACGATGAGTGTGAACAACGTTCATTAATAACGATGATTTCATGTCTCCTTCAAGTTGGTAGAAAGACGACACGAAGACAAATATATGAGATGTTCTTTTATTCAATTCGGCCGGTCCAAATGATAATGATATCTGTTTCTGAACCTTGCTTACAAAGTTCGAATCTCGGTCTATATAATGTTTTTCTTACCTACGAGAAAAGGGCTCTTTTCTTGTAACAATATGTCGAGAAACCTGCTGCCCACATGACTATTCTTTCTTTGTATAGGTATGCCGTGTAACCTCCCTGATAGAATTGTTTCTGAGATGAGTATATTTGCTGATGACACCACTCTCTATAACAGGCAAGAGTGGAAAACAAATGAACACATATCTAAGGAAATTGCAGAAATATTAGAAGATGACCTCTAATCTGTAGTGGAATGGGGGGACAAATGGGGGGACAAATAAATAGAAACATTAAAAAAATCCCCTATACATATTTTAAATACACCCCTCTTTCTAAATAAACATAATATAAGGAATACCCGAAAAGACTAAAACGACAAATCACAATACTAAAATCCAAGAATCCAAAAAATAAATATCAAAATAGAATGAAAGCACCCCTACCCTTATTTCAGAATAGCTGCCCCCCTCCTCACACATAAACATTAGTAACGACCTCGGATCACAGTCACCTTCCTAGGAAGCAAATAACCTCATAATACTATAAAACAATATACACATTCTCAAACCAATAAAAGCACACACACGCACACACACGCGCACACACGCGCACACACACACACACACACACACCCTACCCCACCCTAAAGGAAAAGAAAAAATACTAGCAGAAAGAGATAGTGACTACAGCCAGGTCAGCGGCCTCGACAAGCCCAATAAAAGAGTAATAAAAATTGAACATGCCAATGAATAATAAACACTTACAAGCCTCCACCCCTTGGAAACACTTCAAATGAACTACGAAAATTGCCATTTTTACATCTCCAACACATTTGAAAATAATTTCTGACGAGGACGCTTCACAGAACGCCTGAAACGCGCGTAAAAACGACTTCAATGACTTAAAACATTATTACAATGATCCAAACATAATTCTCAATGAAAAACCAAGACACGGAATAATAAAATAATGTTAAAAAATACACATTGTTGGTGACTAATCCCTTATTTAAATATACATCTTTCTTTCGTTGGAATCTCTTAACCCATTATATATATATATATATATATATATATATATATATATATATATATATATATATATATATATATATATATATAACGCAGATCAGATTGATTGAATGATTGGATGTTTAAACCTCCCATCTGGTATGGACATCTAGCTTCAAAAGATGTGTCTGCTTAGATATTTCATGGCCGCACTATCTTAAGTCCGATATTAAAGCCACTGCTGCTTTTCAAAGCATACACCACGTCATTATATTTTTGTTTCTCGTATTTTAACGGGGTTCTCCTTAAAAGTAAATATAATTTTAATATGTTGAGTTAAAAATAAGCGATTTAAATATACATATACAATTTATCTATATATAAATCTACAAACGCACACATATATATATATGTATATATATATATTTGTATATATATATATATATATATATATTTAAAAATATATATTAACTAACCTTGACCCAATGTTTTAACTAGCTATTAAATAGTGAGTATACAGAATTAATTCATAAAAGTGTAAGTGAGTATCCAGAATGTGTGTATAAACGCGCAAAAATTGAATGCACGCACTTACGAAAAAAAAAACGTGGCAACCAAGAAAAACAATATTCATTTTAGCGCGCGCAAAAATTGAATGCAAGCTCGCACGAAAATAAAAATGGCGGCCAGCGATAACCGCACGGAAGACATTGCATAAGAAATGGATTAACATTATTGCCCTTAGGATGAAATGAACATTTAATATAAGATGGGTGAAATCCGTTGAAAAAAGTGAAAAAAGAAACGAAAGGAAAAATATAAGGGAGTGTGCATTGTACGGGGCCATCCTAATTCTGTCTGTGTGGGTATATTTTACTTCAGTAAACTTTAAGAGATCAAGTGTCTCCTTCCTGGGGCTAACCCTTGATTCCGTTATGATTTAAATTTATATCCGAGGGCTCTTTTAAGGATAGATACTGTTCCCTTTATGGCTGCTATTTGTATTTCCTTACAGCTTGGTTTCCCAGATATCGCTTCTAAGTATTTATGAAGATTCTTTTATATTAAGCCAGTTCACAATCGGTATAATGTTTATATCTTTCAGAGACCATGTCGTTTTTAGATCATTTTTTAGGTCCTGATATTTTGTTATCTTTTCCCGTTCAGCTTTGTTAAGGCCGAAATCATTTGGGACTGTGACATCGACAATGAGTGCAGTTCTTTCAGGCTTGTTCCATATAACAATATCTGGTTTGATGGCCTTGTCTTTTATGTATCTGCCTGCCTGTATGTCTTTGTCATAGAACACGGTCACATTTCTCTTTGATTTTATTAGTGGTGGTTCATGTTCCCAAATGTTTGGCGATCTGTCAAGTTGCATCTCTCCACAGATCTTCCAGTGGAGGTACTTGCATACTTTGTTGTGACGAGCAGTGTAATGGCCATCTGCCAATAATATTGGGCATGCAGACATTTGTGTGTGTGTTTGTGTGTATATGTGTGTGTTTATGTGTGTGTGTGTGTTAACAGCTTTAAAAATATCAGGAATTAACTGATTAAGTAATATTTAACGGTGAGATCTTTTCAAAGCAAATCTGTTATAAAAATTAGATTACACTCCCCACACAATTTTAAGTGCTTCTACGTATTTTTATAATGTTTGAACTCATACACCCATCCCATTTTCTTTTTTTCTCCCTACCCTTGTCACCAAACTTGAAAAAATGCTAACGTAACAATTACATGTTACGCGACGTCGCCAAGAAGTCGAGTCTCATTTTACGTTAAACTTATACAAGAAAGTGATCCCCCATGCTAAAATGATAAATCTGAATTATTTTTTTTTTAAATCCTTCTTTAATATTTTCTGTAAATGCTGTTGGAACGTATTCCCCAAAAATAGTAGTCTTTTATTTTTTAAGGAAGAAAACTACGCTGAGTTATGTCGTAAAAAATAACAAATCGTCTTTTATATCTAAATTGATCAAGTAGTCTTTTTAGTTTTATATTAGAAAAACATATCTGCTGTTTTGTTTTAAAACAATTCACACTTACAATGAAAATATATAAATAAATAATTGTAAAATTAATAATTTTGGACACAGAAAACCTATTTTTATTAAAATCAAGTTCTAGCTTTAATCACGAACAACTTAAGTAAAAATGATATTTTTAAAAATATGTATGGGCACCTGAACAATCGTCAGCAACTTACAATTTTTTCGGTTTTCATCTTTCTTCAACTATTTTAGCGGACAGTTGATATTAGACAGTAATGAACTTTATTATAATAAAATTCAAAACATCAATATGTTATTTTTTGGAAGGAGGTTCAATTTCACATACAACGTTCTAATAAATCAATCCCTTATTTTCCGAACCGATTTACAACCGCGATTGTACTTTGTCTCCTTCAGCCTCCCTCTGCTATTATTATTACTTTTATTATTACTTTTTCAGTTTGAGAAAAATTTGGCCTGCTCTCGCCTTGTCATTAATTTTCATTTAGTCTACCCGTTGGCGCCTAAGATGAAAAATGTGTAAAATAAAAAGTAATTTCGAGATTATATTGTCTTTAATTGTCTTGAAAAAAACATTTTTCTTTTTGATGAGTGAAAACAAAACAAAATTCAGGAATTCTCTACATCACTACTGCAATAATAATTACAATTACGGAGGCCCTACTAAAAGCATTATAAAAACCAAGTTTCTTCCTCCTCCCTTCTTGAAGAGCAAATACTTTTTAAGTTAGGCATGAAAAAAATACATCCTCAGAATCCACAGGGGCCCTACTTGGATGGAAATATGATTATGGTTATATATTGTTTCTTTATATATAAATCCGTTTTTTTTTTTACTAAACAGGGGTTTAAAAGAAAAAAAACACGTTAAAATAAAGTAAAATAAAGAAGTTTTGATCTTGTGTATTCTTGGAATAGAGCAGTGGCTTTTAATATAGTCCATGAAAGAGGTAGCAGAAGATTTTTGAAAAGCGGAAGTCACAAACTGGATGGACGGTTTAAACGCCCATGCAAGCTGATCTGAATTTTATATTAATAATTGCAAATATTGACAATCTGAGAGTCGAAAAAAGATCATGGTACTGCGTTAAAAATACAGATAGGCCAGTTAACTACTAGCGGAAGTGCATTGAAAATGGTGTTGACTATGTAGAAAAACGTATTTTTAGCACAACATTTAGCTCATAGGGTAACATTAGTAGTGCCACTTCAACATAGTCTTCGCTTGTATGTAATTACTTTGCAATTCTTCTAATATATCTTCTATGAATTGGGCTGATACTTATCTACCATTTTCGATGGGTTTAGGAGTTCTAGATTTGCGAGGACTGACTAATCGTTGTCTATCGTTTTCGAGGATGTTTCCAGGAAATGAACAATTGCAATTTTATGTAAATTCTGTTGATTTGAGTTTACTTTAACTTGAATATTTGGAGCGTATGTTAAATCAGTAGACATTGTTAAATATTAATATTATTTTTCTGAAAGATAAGAAACCATGTACAGTATAACTCCTATAATTTGAACATCCGCTTCGTTCAAATTATAGGATGCTGTTCAAGTGATAAAAATGTGCTGCAGTTAACTTATATTTTCTAAGAATTAAGAAATAGTAAATAAAATTCATTGCTATATGATACTTCAAGTGTATATTAAGTTGAGTTTACGATATATTGCAAGTAAGAATTGTTAAATATTATTACCAGGAACAAAAACATTGAAAATAAATTAAATCTACTCTTACTTGTTAGGTATTGATTACCTAAGTTATCATCTACAGAAATCATACATTTATGTAAAATACAGTTTTTTTTATTTATTCATTGAATGAGTCTCATTGCAGTTTCTATTTTCATCGATTGAGCTCTCGGGCGCTGCCATTGTATTCTGTAAGCGATCATGAAAATCTACAATTTCTTGGTTCTGTAGCTTTTTTATGATTACATCTCTTCGGAGTGACATTGCTTGCAAAACATAGTTGTCACTAAAGTAAGAACTTTTTTCTAGAAATTATATAACCGTCTCCGTAGACTTTTCTGCATTATCCCATGATATTGCTTCATCAGTGTTCTTGGTTATTTACATTAGGTTCAAGAGAATGGGAGATGTTGCTATTTTCATCACCATTATTGCCTTCAGGATATTGATCAGTAGTTTCCTCATCTTGTTGCACCTAGATTCCAACATCATTTGCATTAAGTGATTTAAGAACAGCGTGGTTAGTCGGTAACCGTTTGGTTTCAAGAGTTTTTTCATGACCAGATGTATTCAAGTAAAGTCAGTGTCACTTGTTTTCTTTTAGAGTTGCAAGCCATTGTAATGGGTTGTTTTACAATATTTTAAATATAGCAACGTGAAAAAAATGTACAATGGGTGTCAGCCAGAAATATTGTTGAAACCTGATGTGCATACAGACGAGTAGTTGATGGTAAGCTACAATTGTTCCGACAAAAAAAAATATTGCTTTGAATTACAATGTCAGAGCTCGTTGGTTAGTTATCGGTCCTATTTATTTACGCGCTTGTCAACGTTCAATGTTTATGTGAGAGGCAAAGAGGCTAAATAGACAAAGAAAAAACAGAGAGAGAGACAGACAGTAAGAGAGAGAGAGTAAGAGAGAGAGAGAGAGAACAAGCGTAGCTGTAAGAAATAAAAACGAAGAGAACAAAATACATAAATTGGTTGTGTATGATAAAAAATCAGTTCCAATCTGATTAATATAACGCAATTAACTTGTTTTCTTTTTAAACTGTTCAGTAATCCGAAGACCTGATTCTATTTTGATCACATTAATTATCCAAATACGCTTTTTTTTATGTGGTAATTTATTTTCAGTCAAAAATCTGAATGAATACAAACAAGAGGTTAAGATAATAGAGCTTGGGCTTTTCTCCTTCAAACCGAAATATACACGATGCCTTTGTTCGCACTAGAATATGTGAAAGAGATGATTACAATTAGAAAGTTAGAAGCCAACAGTAGTCAATCGACTATCTTTCTCGCACTTGTAGTCAGATTGTTAAAACGAAAATAATATATAACCTTCCAATGAACAAGTGAGTTGATTCTTAATGCATTAATGCATTATCACGAGTTTCTCCTCCCTAATTGTACTTATAAAATAATAATAATAATAATAATAATAATAATAATAATAATAATAATAATAATAATAATAATAATAATAATAAGAGAATCATGACGTAAGAATAAAAATACTTCCTATTTTATGTCGCTTCAGTTTAATTTTAGGATTATTTGTTTCCGGATAATATTTTAAATGTTAGTTCTAATTTTAAAGTAATCATTTGGGCATAATTTGATTATTTTAATCACACTTTAATATCATATGAATTAATTTTATAATCTTATGCTTTTAATGATTAATAGAAAAAACATACTCGCATACATGTGTCACATTTTATGTATGAATTAAGATAGAATATTTATCCGTACTTTACGACCATGGAACGTCGGTCAGCCTGCTAGTATAAAATAAACATGAAACTTACATGTATTGCAGTCATGTCACTCTAGCTATTTTACATTTTTACAGTAAATGCGACTTTATTTTATAACAGCTGAATGCTGCGGGTTGACGATCGATTTCAGACTAGACTTATTACGTTTAACTCATAATCAGTGTAAGTAGGATAATAGAAAATATAGGTTCAATTATATTATGCCATGTAATACCATTCAAAATAACAATTTTGCTATAATGTTTCCGTTATTCCGCGTTGATATTGATCGTCTACATTAATCTGAATAAAATAAGTGTTGCTGGAGTTTAAATTAAAATAGTGAATCTTTTTAAAATTAATATGAAAAAGTTAAAGTTTTGAGTTGTTTTATTGTACTTATACTATATATATATATATATATATATATATATATATATGTATATATATATATATATATATATAAATGTGCATACGTGTATGTGTGCGTCTGTGTGTGTGTGCATCTGGGTATGTGTGCATGTATGTGTACATGCGGATGTATGTTTACTTGCATGTGAATGCATGCATGGATGTGTGCGTGCATGTGTTATTTGCTTGTGTATATGGGGTTGAGAGAGTTCCCGTAAGCCGTGGTGAAGGCAACCCCTATAGGAGAAACAAACCTCTCATTAAAAAAGACATAAAGCGGAAGATCAGTAACCGCATTAAGCTGGTCTGCAGTTTGACTTGCTTCGAGCCATCTTGCTCTGGCTTTTGAATAGAGAGAGAGAGAGAGAGAGAGAGAGAGAGAGAGAGAGAGAGAGAGAGAGAGAGAGAGAGAGAGAGATAGCTGTCGTACAAAGATAACACTCGGCAATAACATCTCTGTATAGATACTCACGCAGACATTTGTCTAAAAAAATAGTCCTGTGGCGATGGAAAAATTGTGACGCGGGTAGGTCTGAAATGCTGGAAGCATGTAATAACTGATCTGCCCTCATTATATCTATATATGTATGTGTACATGTATGCACGTATTTATGTATGTATATATGTGTGGTTTTATGTGTATGCATGTTTATATATGTGCATGTGTATGTATATGTATAATATCTATGTGTATATATTTATGTATATATGTATGTGTGTATATATGTATGTATATATGTATGTGCGTATATATATATGTATGTGTGTATGTATGTTTATAGTTATATATGCTTGTGTGTATATGTATTGTATGTATATGTATATATGCATATATATGTATATGTATGTATATGTAGGTATATGTATGCGTATGTGTTATGTATATATGTATATACGTGTGCATATATGTATTCGTATATGTATGCATATGTGTGTATGAATGTGTATATGTGTATGTCATATGTGTATGCATGAAGATATTCATGTATATGTGTATATATATGTATATGTATGTATGCGTATATGTGTACGTATGCGTATGTATATATGTGCATATGTATATATATGTATGTGTATATGTGTGTATTTGTATGTATATGTATATATCTATCGTCTTCAGTGTCGTGTCTGCTTGAGGGTGTGCACGTCGCTGCAGGATTAAAAAGTCATCTCCGGGCACAGGGACTTTCAGTGACTGAGGGACTGGCACTTGTCTGATAAGACTTTGCAATCATATATATATATATATATATATATATATATATATATATATACATACATACATATATATATATATATATATATATATATATATATATATATATATAGAGAGAGAGAGAGAGAGAGAGTTGTATGGATATATGCATGTATAAGTGAAATGATATAAACTTCAGAAAGACAACAAATAAATCTTCGTCGATATTATGTAAATCGTCTTCTCAAGTGTTCAAGAATACGAGGAGCGGATTTACATCGTCGAAACGTAGATTAATTCGCCTTTTGACGTTTATATTATTTTATTATAATTGCAATCGATACTAATAAGTACGAAAGCTATTATAATAAAGCCACACTTTTATAAAACATTTTCTTTTTTAGTTCAATACATTTGAATTTATTTTATTGCACATATAATGTGCGTGTTTTGTAACGACAACTTCATTGCAAAACATAAATAGTTCAATACAAATTGCAGTTTATCTTACTTTAATGAAATGGATGTCAAATTGTAATTTAATTTATAACAGCCTTAAAGGTTAAATTTCCGTTCGTTTACATATATTTCAATTTATACTAGTCTTTTAAATAATTTCTTCACTATTAATTCATAAACGTTCATGTAAACGTTCTTGAACAAAATATGTTTGCAAAATTGGCATACACATACGGGCTATTATTATATTAAGTATAGTCTATTTTACTCATTTAAAATAGTATAATAAAATCATACATATATATATGTATATATATATATATATTCGTATAAAATGGATGTAATTTTTGTACACAGTTGCACATATTTATAGAATGTAGAGGATTCAATATATGCCTTATCTTCTTTGAAAATTTATTTTTGTTCTAAAGATAAAGTTGAACAAGCAGAGGAATAAGTCAGGCATTCACTTAACTGATTTGTTTTACTAAATAAATCAATTATGATTAAAAATCGATGTATTCTAAGAAGATGAGCACCTATAGAAATATACTCGTATATATTGATTTCCGAAAGACTGAATACCCCAAAAAGAGTTCACTGTTGTAAAACAATTCAATGTTATTGAATGTTTCTCTTTGTATAAGCAATGTCTCATTTCTCTATTTAAAATGAATGGATAACCTATATCTGAGTATAAGGTATATGTGCATTATTAAGCAGTAGGTTGAAAATGATCCTTAGAGATTTAACCTTTGGGTTTAATTTTAGAATAATAAATACATAAACTAATGCTGATATTGCATACATATATATATATATATACATATATATATATATATATATATATATACAAAAAGTTATATTCGAAAATTCGATGTGTTGACCATGTTATAATTCATTCCTTTTAATCAGTTGACTTATACAATTATTGACAGTATCTGTTTCGTAGCGTAAAATCAATCACTTAATTATTATATCAATTAGTGAATCTATTATGCCCGTAAGTCATCAGAAGAAATAGCTACAATCAATCCGTCAAAAGGACTTGAAATGTGATTAGACATGGTAAAAATACAAAAAATTGGAAGAGAAGCTGCACTTACCTTCATATTTTACATTACGCCATATTGGATCTTATACAACAAAGTCATTAAACACAACTATTCGTACTAACAGTTTTAATTAATTTATGAATCTTCTACGAAATTTTTCTATTTAATAATTAAGAAATTTATTAATTCTAAGTTGTGTATACGTACTTAGGAAATTTTATAAACAAATTATACATTATTATACATATTTGTATATACGAAACTAAACTAAACAAAAAAAAACATTTATCATTTCAGTCATTTATCTAATTTATCCGAATTTAAAACTATTTATAATTCAAATCTATTAGCTATTACAATCAAACACATCAATCCTTACAATTATGATTTTAAAAATCATACAATTCAACAAGTATACTTATGTTTTGTTAAGTTCCAAATAATATGAAAACTCTTTTATATCGTAATTCTCCATGATTAATTTAACTTAATAATGTGCTGCAGAGTTACCTCCCTTGGAACAAATTTTCCGGAATGAATTTAGTTATATTTATTAATTTTTCAAAACGCATAGACATCCGTATTCAGCTAATAATTAATTTTTAATTTTAATATAGTTTTATTATCTTTCATTAAATATTATTTTAAACAATTAAAATCAATTTATATTATAAATTAATTCACTATTTTTCTAAAACAAAATGTTAGTATTACAGGTTATTTAAACCGATAATCAGAAGTTATTAACTCATATTTCATATCCGCTAATGTTGAATTGTAAATTAATTAATTACTTCCATTTACTTTAATTATTTATATATTTATTCATATTATCATCAATATAAGTACCATCATTGGTGTTTATATTGAAAGAAATTTTTTTTAATTTTTACATTTTACAGAATTTACTAAATTCTACATACGACAATCTAGTTTTAATAAACTCTTTATGAAGTGGTTCTTTATTCAATCATAATTTTTGTTATCGTTTTATATATCATACGTCTCTAATAAATATGTTTCAGAGTGTTTTCATCTGATAACGTAATTTTAATTATAATTTAATAAATGTATATTTCAGTATAAATTAATTCTAATTTTAATTCAAGTTAATAAAATTTATAAATATTGTTTAGACCTCAAAATTATTAACCATATCCAACCCAGTTTTCCTTACACGTTAAACCCCCTCTTTGCAGTACTTTAATTACATCTTATTTTTTATTTATTTATTTATTGAATTTTTTAATTAAATTTAACTAATATTTCCGAAATCAAGTTTTAGACGTTATTTAATGCATATATATATATATTTAAAAAAATATATAGTTTATCTTAATAGATTTACAATAGCTATATCTTATTATAACTATAACATTGATTTTCACATCCATTCTAGCAATTAAACAATTTGGCTCATACATTTGACACCATTTATCAATCAATTGTTGATCACTTGTTGCATCATATACATTTAATTTTTAGATTAATATTTTGAGTCTGACTACTATAAATATATTTTTAATTTATATGATTCTTACAATTTATTTATTTATTTCCTCACTCCCTATAATTTAATCGTAAGGACCACCATATGTAAAAATTAGGGAATGTTTTTTTGTTGTTTTTTAATACTTATTGAGTAAACAGGTAAATGAATATTTTACTTCGGAAGTCATCAACTCGTGGTGCAAAAGCGAATCACATAAAATAATAATAGATGGCATAAATAACCCTTTGATTCGCTTAAATTCAACGGTGCATTTAATCCAGTCAATTCCATTGGAAATGACGCAAATTAAAGATTCTGACTACACGTTCATCTGCCTTACTTAAAAATGCTAGGTTTATTTTGATATAATTAGTAAAACAACCACCACTTAATATTTTTGCTGACGAGCAGACGTCGTTTTCAAAAACTATATGATAAAATTATTGTCCAAGACTCAATGTCCATCACAATAAAAACATCGTTTCCGAAACGATCGTACAATTTACTGATTTTGTTTGTTCTTCCTTATGAAATCGAATTTTAATTTTAATTGTAATTATAAATTATCAATCATCATACCTAATATTGAAATAGCTCTAGGATATACATGCCTATCGAGCTTACTATATATCTACATTACAACGAACATTATTTTCTTTTCCTTTATTTTTATTGTATTATTGAATGCACTAATACATTAAATATACTCTGCTCTTTAGACTCTTGTTCTAATCCCCAAAGTGTATATATATATATATATATATATATATATATATATATACATATATATATATATATATATATATAGCCAGTAGAGTTTAGTTTCCTAGAAGTACATCCAATGAAACAACATGTGTCTACATTTTCCTATTTCGTTTATCAAGTTAGAATGCAACCTGGGTGGGAGTCATAAAAAGCGGTAAGAGGATAAGTGAGGTCTTTGAAGATAATAAACATCTTTTTCATTTCCCTTTCCCCCATCCAACCTAACTATTGGTTTTTATGGCATAAGGTACTTGAGAATTTAGTTTTTTTGTATTGGAGTCTGTAAATTAAGAACATTAGCTATGGTCAACTAAGTACTGACCGGTGCCTTTAATCTACATCCACCCACACATACATGCACCTCACCAACCACACACATACACAGACACCGCCACACACACACACTCACGTTAATACATATATTCAAAAGCGAATCAATGCTGTACGCTATTATTTTACTCACAACACACGTACTGAATCTAGGCAATAACTGTAAGACTACGCAGGAATAAAGTTAAAATTACAATCATGTAAATAAAACAAAACAAAAATAAATAAAATCATTAACATTAAATTAAATTAAATAAAAATAAAATAAAAGTAAAAACAACTAAACAAACAAAATATGAATAAACATAAAACACGAAAGTTATCTAAACTCCACATGTACCTATATATACTAATATATCAATATACTTATAAATGCCTACACTTTGCTACACCTGCACAAATATACATACACACGTACAGACATACAGAGACAGATAATGGCATTTTTCTTTACTTCAGTAGCGTGGTAACCCCTTCATATATGCAATAGTATGCTACTACACTCCAGACGGGTGTATATATATATATATATATATATATATATATATATATATATATATATATATATATACACACACACATACATACATATATATACATATATATATGCACATATACATACATATACACACATACATACATATATAACATACATACAAACAACATTCGGGCATCCATACAATCTATATTGTTACAACAATCATATACGAGACAGCCTATTCTAATAGTTCAGAGATATATATGCATATACACACATATACATACATACACACATACAAATACATGCATTGGCAAACATACCCACAGATATATAGATACACATATATATAAATATACAAACATACATGCATACAAAAAATACACTTATACATACATATTCACACAAATATAGACATATATATATATATATATATATATATATATATATATATACATGTACCCTGCCACCAAATGATACATCTAAAGTAGAAACAGACATGAATACATTTCCTATATAAATTCCCTTTTTCTATCAAACTCCACACGCATAGTTATATTTCATGGCCCCACCCGCTTGTTATATTTTCCTAAGTTGTAGGTTTTTTTCGTAAAAAGTTATACTACGTAAAAATTTATATTGAATTCAGCATGAAGTTCATAGACCTATCTTCATATTAAGCAACCACTCTTTCGATGGTTAGGCAGATATACATAAGATGTATAACGATATACTAGTTAGGTTGGATGGGGGGAAAGGGAAATGAAAAAGATGTTTATTATCTTCAAAGACCTCACTAATCCTCTTACCGCTTTTCATGACTCCCACCCAGGTTGCATTCTAACTTGGTAAACGAAATAGGAAAATGTATTTGGTGGAAATATCACTTTCGACGGTAATTCTTGGCCTGAAGACGTAATCCCCCAACATGGGTGATTACAGAAACATGTATGCACATATGTAGCCATTAATGTTTGTATAAATAAAATTAATATATATATATATATGTGCGTGTGTGTGTGTGCATATATATATATATATATATATATATATATATATATATAAAACTAGTTTGCAATAAGTATATGTGCTGCTGTGGAAGGACATTTGTCCTTATGACATATTATGTTGGTGCAAAGAGACTTACTAACCAATTCAATGATTGATATAATATGTTGTCTCATAATATTACTTGATTAATAAAGTTACATTATTCATGGAGTAATGAGGAAGGATCGAAGTAATGTGGAATGACGAACGATCAACACACAATTGTGTAAGAAGTGTAGAACAACTTTTTATTTTTCATTTAAAAATGTCGATGTGTTTATAAATCTATGAAATATCATAGTTAAGGTACTGAAGTAACACATAAAAGGATACATTTTTAAAGGTCTAAACAACTTATGAAAATAATACTCTGCATAAAATACATTTTAATCTTCAAAGTTTCTTAACTAAAACTAAACACCAGTAAAATCCTTCAGCATGATTTTACTCAACAAACAAGAATAACTATTTGTATACATTATTGTAACATAATTGCGTTGCAATTATTGTTTTCATGTCGACACTTTGGTATATCTGAAACCAACATAGAATTAAGATTCATACTAGAATTGTCCGCAAGTCATAGGTAGCGTAGTGGATAAAGTGCTTGGTACAATTCATTTTTATGTTATACTTTCACTGAGATTGAATTTTAAATTATCAATGCGTGTGACTCATAAAACACAATGATGAATTGCTTCATACTTCTCCCTACTTATTCTAACCCGATGCGTTAAAAAAATATTACGTTTAAAATTTCACACAGATTCTTGAGTTCGACAGAAACAATCCCAAGTTTGACACAACATACCTGCAGGAAGTTGGAGATAAAATCGACCGGAACTTTGTGAAGATACAGATAAAAAAACAGCACTTCGAAAATCCAAATAATACGAACAATCAATCTTAATTTCACATATTCATAAACATGATTTTTCTGTTATGGCGAAAAACATAAGGTATGTGTAAAATTCATTGATCAAACAATAATTGTGCCTATTTTTTCATGAATTATATTAGTTTAAAATCAAGCCCTATATAAAAAGTTTATACACATTTATTAAAGTTGTTTCTACTCTAAACAACTACAATAAGGAAACTTAAGAGGAATCATAGGAATTCAGTTAAATGTTTAATCAAAAGGAATGTCATGAATAGTTATGATTTCCAACGAAAGCAAGAAAGCACCAATAGCAGAGTAATTTTTAATAACATCTTCAAAGTTATTTATTATCAAATGAATTTAATAGCAGAAAAAGGAAATAAATTTAAAGACTAAGTGATCCACTATTTTTATTAATATAAATTTTATTATAAATGGAAGACAATTTGAAATGTTTCTTTCGCAGTGGAAATCTCGCTTGTAATCATAAACAAATACGTTTTAGATGTAGATACATATTTCTTACATGTATATATATATATATATATATATATATGTGTGTGTGTGTGTGTGTGTGTGTGTGTGTGTGTGGTTGTGTTTAGTATGCTGAAACGATTATACGGCATAAAGTTTGGCTATTGTTATATGCATATCACTTGCAAATTATTTAAATTTTTAATTCAATATTGTTGGAGTTGGTCTCAATGGCTGAGTAAACGTGTGAAATGATAATCGTCTCGCACTATCAACTCTCTTTATCATGATAAAGTAGATGTGACACTCGCATGATCCAATTCATTGATATTCAAGTGTGAGATGTCATTAATTTGATTAAACTGATTACTCATTTTTATTGGAAGACGAAATTCTGACAAGCGGAATATAACAACATTGGTTAAATCGTAAATTATAAAAATGTATGTAATTCTGAAAAAAACATTTATAATAAACGGAAGTTTGTCATTTGAATATCAAAGTATATAACATTCACTGGACAAAGCAAGGGTAGAGAGGTAGCTCTAGATATATCTACGGCTTTTGATAGGGTATGGCATGGAGGTCTTCTCAGGAAAATCAGACCATATGGTATCACTGGAAGAATATTTAACATAATAAAATCCTTCTTAGATAAGAGAAAATCCAGGTTGTCCTCGATGGTCGTACATCTAAACAATATGATATAAATGCGGGAGTGCCTCAAGGGTCAACCCTCGGACTTCTGTTATTCTTTGTATTTATAAATGACCTCTCTGTCAAAATTGTCTGTTAGATGGGTATATATGCTGAAAACATCACGCTCTATAACAGATACGGCAGGAAAACAAATTAACACATATCCAAAGAAATGGCAGAAATACTAGAAGATGACCTCCGATCTGTAGTGGAATGGGGACAAAAATGGAAGTCACATTCAATGCTGCCAAGACTTAACTTGTGCCCTTCAATCATTACAAGAAACCTTCTCTAATAGCAACGGGCAAACACTCTTTATCTGAAAGTACATCATTTAAACTCCTCGGCGTAACGTTCACAGGAAACATGAGTTGGAACGATTAAATTGAGAGTATTGCTAGGACCGCTGCGAAGAAGGTAGGTTCTCTCTACCGTGCTACTAACGCACGAAAGTATCCTGTACCTTTATAAGGCCACTATTCGCCCATGTACAGAGTATTATTGTCATATTTGGGTTTGTGCATCTGTTACTAGTCTTTCGCTCCCAGACAAGGTTCAAAAGAGAGTCGCCAATCTTATAGGTCCAGAACTATCATCTAAACTTCAGCCTCTGTCCCATCGACGAAATGTTGCATCCCTCTGCCTGTACTACAAGTACTGTAACGATAAATGATCTGACGAACTGCAAGCACTTGTGCCCCCTCGACGTAAATACCCCGATAAACTCGACAAGCAGCTAAATCACACCCCTTCACAGTAGAGATCCCTAGATGTAAGAGAGCCTTCTACTCCAGTAGTTTCTTCCCCAGAACCGCTAGACTTTGGAATTGCCTTCCCCAACTGTACTGACATACAGAAGTTCAAGGATAACGTGAACAGATATCTTGCTGTCCAGCTCTCCACACAGTATCTCTGTAGCTTATGTCCCTGATGGTAGCCCCCTACATCAAAGTGGCAAGGTGCCTTGTTTGGGAGAAAATGTAAAAAATGTGGTAGAAGAGTATAACAAAAAAGAAAAAAAGCAAATAGAACAAATATAGTTGATAGCATAAATAGAGATAAAGTTGTGTAAAGCTGTTTCAACTAAACAAAGGAAACTATAGATTTCCATTTAGCGTATTGGAATTCCGTAAATATTTACTCGGGCTTGACCGGAAGCTGCCGAAAACCCCGAAAAAATGTCAAGCTTATCAAGTTGATCAGTCAATAAAAATTGATAGCACACTCATATAATGAAAATTGACGCAGAGACATTTAATAAATAGGAAGATTTTTTTTTTAAAACGTAAAAATTTAATCAGCCCAATTCTAAAATGTAAACAGGTTTCCTAAAAATCTTCAGAATTTTTCCTGTATAAAAAAACTAAAATAAAATACACATTAAAAAATGACAAAAATAAATTTTTTATCAAAATTTTGTCGACAAAAATGTGTGTATTTGTTCAAGCAATACGTTGAAAAATATTTATAAATAAAACTTACGGTAAGTTTTTGTTACATTTTGTTTCATACTATTCTCATTTTATTTCATTGCAATTATATCCGATAAAAAATGTAGAAGTTGATCAGCATACGGAATATTCCAGCGGTTTCGGTCAGCAGCCAGGCGAAACAGCATAACCATCAAAGAAATCCAGCGTTTCCGTATATGAATGCTGATCGATTCCACAAAAGTATCAAAGCCGAAACACAGAAACTGGTACATAAAGGGCATTAACTCATGTATATGCTTTCTAACAAAACACAAGAACGGTATGTTTGATCTGACATAATGATTATTCATTAAAATTGTGGGATGTGCGTACGCACCTGGTCCACAAAGTATGGAAATAAAAATTTAAACATATAAAAAAACGTTTACAAGCGTTTTTGATATAGATATACATAATAATACTTTGATAAGTATGTTGTAACTTAAATAACGATGTTATGATAAAATTATGGGGTCTGCGTTCGCGCCTGGCCCCCATAGAATGGAAATAGGCACACACTTTAATAAAGGCTTTTCATATCTATCTGCGTAAGTATACTTCGAGGATTATGTTTGAAGAAATATGGTATAATAAAATTATGGGGTGTTCGTTCGCGCCTGACCTCCATGGAATGGAAATATGTCACAAAGTTTAACAAGATTTTTTTTTAATATAGATCTACAGAATTATGATAAGTGCTTCAATGTGAACAGGTATGGTATGATGAATTATGGGGGTCATGTATTTTATTTTCATCATATTTTGCTTTGGTTTTGATACCCCCAAATTCGAAGCTATCTCTTTACAACCCTTCCTTTTCATAACATATCAGACATTCATAAATTACAGTCCATTTTCTGTCGACTGTTTTGGAGCCCAGACAACGACGGGTACTTTTTCTAGTATATATATATATATATATATATATATATATATATACTTGTAGTCATCGACATACAGTACTGTTTCGTTGTATCACAACTCATCAGTATCACTAGACTAGCATCTCACCCACGCCAAGGATTGAACCTAGAACCGTCGTGTTGACACTCGGCAGTTCTCCAACTCGACCATGGAATGAATATATATATATATATATATATATATATATATATATATATATATATATATATATATATACTGCTATAAATTCGTTTTTCTTTTTAGTGTATTGATATTCATATTAAAAACCCTCTTTTCTATTTATTTAATGTATTTATTTGCTTCCCCACCAAAGCAAATTAGGCACAAGGCCGTTTTTAATGTGGGGTAAAAACCAGCTCCCCTAAAAGTAGGCAAAAAAGGGGCACTCTGGTTACCAAAAATAATGATTGTCCCAGTATAGAGGGTTTCCCCTCCAATTACTGGTACAAATTATCTTAAGTGCAGCATCTGCAGAACAGATACTACACTTTGATCCCTGCCCGAAGGACAAGAACAACAGAAAAAAGGCAAGCCTCTTTTCTATTTATTTAAAAAGAAAATACAATTTTCTTATATATGGTTTGTGGAATTTCATTCATTAGCAAAAGATCTAGCTAATTTGCATAATCTTTTAAACAATCATTTTTATTAATTCCCTATTGGTTTTTTCGGTATTCTTATGAAATGATCATCTATAGTTTATTGTTACGTGTAATTATATTCATGCAGATATTCTACATAATTTATACTTGCGTAATATTTGGCAAAAAGCTTACAGTAAACACAAAATTTTCCTACACAAAAACTCTGCCAATTTTTGGTCTAGAGATTCGAAATTTGATATACAGGGCACTGAGATTTGGGAAAATCTTTACGATTCATTTTCGGCCAGAAATTTGTCTGTTAAGGGGCCAAAGTTCTATAAGTTAACCTTGAGAACTCTACCAAACTTCTCTTGCAATTTTTGGTCTAAACACTTGAAATTTTAGATATATGAACCTTGGATATGGATCTAACTTAATAACTTGATTTGAGCTCCAAACAATAAATGTTAAGGGGGTTATAATAGGGGTCAAAGTTTAAAAAATTTACCGCTTTTTTTTCGTTCAACATACACCTCCAAACACCCGGGCAACGCCGGGCTGAAATGCTAATATATCTATAATAGTGAACGTGTCTGTGAGTATGTTTGTGTCTGTGTACATTTTCCTACGCAATAACTGTCAATTTTAAGTCTACAGGCTCGAAAGTGGATATACAGGGCAATCAGATACGGGAAAAGCTATATGATCGGTTGTCGGCCAGAAATTTGGCTGGTAAGGGTTCAAAGGTAAACGATTTTACCTTTGAGAACTTTACAAAACTCCTCTGACAAGTTTTGGTTGAAACACTGTCAATTTTTGATATAGGTTCCTTGGACATGGATTTAACTTAATAACTTGATTTGAGTCCAGAACAATGCATTTTAAGTGGCCATAAATAGGGTCAAAGTTTAAAAAATTACCTGTGTTTTTTGGTCAGCATACACCTCCAAACACCCGGGCCACGCTGGGCACTCATGCTAGTATATCTCTAAAAGTTAATGTCTATGTGTATCTGTGTGTCTGTGTCCATTTCCCTTCGCAATAACTCTGTCAACTTTAAGTCTACAGCCATTTTGGCTGTTAAGGGGTCAAAGTACAACGATTTGACCTTTGAGAACTCTACATTACTCCTCCGACAATTTTGAGTTGAAACACTTCCAATTTTAGATATAGTTTCCTTGGACATGGCTCTTAATAACTTGATTTGAGCCCATAACAATAAATGTTAAGGGGTCATAAAAGGGGTCAAATTTTAAACAAATGACCGCCTTTTTTGCTCAACATACACCTCCAAACACCCGCGCAAAGCCGGGCTGAAATGCTTGAATATATATATATATATATATATATATATATATATATATATATATATATATATATATATATAAACTCTAGTCTTGATAAAAGCGTGACAAAAAACTTGCTGCTATAGTCTCAATTCGTCTGAAATAACAGCAAGGGGAGACTTAAATAAAACTAGTTTTATACATACGGTCTTTTGGAAATAGATGTTTTGCAGGCTTTTTTTTAAAAATTATCTACTATTCTATAGTAAAATTTAAAAAAAAACACAAACTATATTTTCAAACATATAAAATATGTCTAAATTTGCCCTGCTGCTTTGCCCGTCTCCCCTCTTGTCTTGGAAGGACAGTAATATATATATATATATATATATATATATATATATATATATATATATATATATATATACGTATGTGTGTGTGAGAGAAAGAGAGAAATGATCGTACACAAAATTGTGGTTTACTTTAAACCATTATGGTGAAAGTAAGTGATTGTTACACAGACACACAGCCACACATACCCCCCCATATATATATATATATATATATATATATATATATATATATATATATATCCGCCCCCAAAAAACGTTCTTGCCATTAAATATAATAAATTTAAGCTAAATTGAATGTAGGTTTTTAAACATTCTATTCGCCTTTAATTCCCCTATAATTTTACGTGTTCATATCTGACATTTATTTGAAGCATCCGAGTGGTCACGTCAATTAAAAAAAAAGCATAACACACAAAAATAGAACTGGAACACTATGAACTAGTTATTATTAAGTAGAATAGTCCGTCTGCAATTTGACGGCCTTCAAATTTTGGGGCATCTTCTTTCATTAGACCGGTGAAAATGATTTCTCTCATCTTTAATTTTTGTCCAAAGCACTTCTTGATTTGATTTTTTTTCGTCGCATAGCTGTTTCTTTATGCATTGCTGTATTGTGAAGGCCAATCCAAACACGGAATATCATGCTCTTCAAGAAAGTATTCAACTTGGTCGAATTAATTGCAAGCGACCTATAAGCACTAATAACGACCCAAACCAAAACTGAACCTTCACCAACTTGCACGGTTGAAGCTGTGCACTTAGGATTACATTTTTCGTCCTTACCTCGACGGTCGTACTGCATACCATCATTGCTTAGCTTATTGAACTTGCTTTCATCGCTAAAAATCACTTTCGATCAATATTGCATCTGACGAAATCAAGATGGCGCTTTCTGTTCTTCAATCTGTTCTTAACTGTAGAAAGAGAACACTTTTTAAGAAGACTACATTGTCATTGGATTTAGGAAGTTGTGTCACATCTGTTTCTGAGGCTGTTAATTTTGATAGCATTGCCTTCCCTTTAACAAGTAAATCTAGAACAACAGAGATTTAGGAGCTTCACGAACACTAAAGGTATATAGTGCTTGTCTTAGGTATAAGTGCTTTTTCGCAGTAATCCGTGCGGTTTTCTCATCACATTTCTATATACGTCCGAATTCTCAATTGGATAAATCAGAAATGTTGAGATTTATGAACTTCTGACTATCACTAAAAGAGACTCGGGGCATTCAGTCTAAATGTTACGTTGTATTACGTTGGGAAGACAATTACAGTAAGTGATACAGACATAAATATTTTACAATTAGCTAAAAAAACAGCTAAAAAGTGGATATTTTAAGCTGTTTTTTTTAGCTCATATGTCGCTGCAGAGGTGTTTGCTGTGCGATTTGAAACTAATTTTTTAAACATGCACATATGATATTTTAATTAAATGTCAAATATGAACAAGTAAAATTATAGATGGATAAAAGGGGGAAAATGAGGTATAGGATGTTTAAACAGTTACATTTAATTTAGCTTTTTTTAAATGACAAGTGCGTATTTTTTGGCGGTATTATATATATATATATATATATATATATATATATATATATATATGTATTTGTGTGTGTACATATGTACTGCATATGTGTGAGTCTAAAAGAAACTTTTTATTTTAAAAAAAGGGGGGGAGATCAGGAAGGAAAATGGAGAAAAACAGTCCAGCCGCTGATCACTTTCGATGTATGACTTTTGGAATGTTCCATCATATGTATTTTACATGCATATATGTGTGTACGTATGTATAGGCATATGTATATGTGCATCTTTGTGTGCGTCTACGTTATTATGGTTGCATATGTGTGCACATGCATGCGTATGTTGGCGTACATCTGTATCTACGGATGTGTTTATTGTCATGCGTAATGTGGGGTGGAGATGGTTCCCGTAAGCCGTGGCGAAGGCAACCCCTCTAGGAGAAACAAATATTATATTAAAAAAAACATAAAGCGGGAGACCAGTACCCGCATTAAGCTGGTCTGCAGTTTGACATGTTGCTGGCTATCTTGCTCTTGCTTGTTGCTGGATGTCAACATTTTTAACCGAGAGAGATTTAGCTTTCGTACAAAGCTAAAACTCTGTAACATCATCTGTGTATAGATACTTCCTCAGCCATAGAAAAAGTTGTGACGCGAGTAGGTCTGAAATTCTGGAAGCATGTAATAATTGATCTGCCATCATTATATGTATATATGTATGTATAGGTGTATGTATGTTCATGTACAGGTGTATGTATATGTGTGTATATCTATGTGTGTATGTATGGATATGTGTATATGTATGTATATATGTACGTGTGTATGTATACACGTATATATATTGTTTGTATATATTTGTATGCATGCGTGTATGTGCATACATGCATGTGTGTATGTGTATATTTGCATGTGTGTATGTATATGTATGCATGTATATGTGTGTATATGTATGTATGTGCATGTTTCTGTATGAATGCATATTCATATATGGGTATGTATATGTAGGTAAGTGTATGTATATATATGTGCATATGTGTATATGTATGTATATGTGTGTATGTATTTGTATCTGAGTGTGTATTTATATGTATGTACATTTGAATGTATGCGTGTGTATGTATACGTATGTATGTGTATTATTCATTGTGTATGTATATATGTATATATGTGTGTATGTTTACAGATATGTATCTGTGTATGTGTATATATGTATATTTGCATTTATATATATATGTATGTAATTGACCGTCTTGTGTATGCATATGTATATGTATGTGTATTATGTATTGTGTATGTATGCATATATGTGTGTTATATTTATGTGTGTATCTGTATGTATGTGTATATATGATATGTATGTATGCGTGCATGTATATATATATATATGTATGTATGTATGTATGTATGTATGTATACTAATGACCGTCTCCAGTGTCATGTCTGTTTGAGTCTGTTAATTTTGCCGGCAGAACTAAAGTCATGTTCGCCTCATGGACTTTCAGTGCCTGAGGGAGTGGCACTCACCTGACATTTGTGAGTGTGTGTGAATATTAGCCATATAAACGGGCAAAAATTCTCAAGTTTTGAGTATAGGGACAGAGCGTATTGATACTTAAATAAAATAACCGTTTTAATCAATGGCTTTTGGAGGGCTATACTTCAGATAACGTCAACTTATTGCGGGCGTATATGCGTAGCCTTATTCCATGTCCAAAATGTGTAGGATCGCCTGTTACGGAAAATATTGATATTACATAAGAGTAATTGCAACTAAATATTCCTCTACATAAATAAAATGAAAGTAATTTTTAACATATATTCTTCCTACAGGACAGTCGTTGTCAGTATGTATCAGCTTTATCGTTATTTTAATGGAAATTGCTCCTCTAGGTTCTAATTGATGCCCCACTCTGTCTTGACATTCAGGAATAACACTCGTCTAACTGAAACAACTACAATAATTACCTATGCTCTTTTTTTCTGTGCTTAAACTGAAACGCAAATTCCATAAACAGTGCTTATTTCTTCGAACTGTACGCCTGTGGAACTCTGTTCTGTTCTCATGCTTTCCAACTGACTAAAACATGGTCGTCTTCAAGTCACATTATTTATGAGCCATCCCCTTAAGTAATTCAATTTACCAAATTTCCAATACTAACAATTAGTACATGTTGCTTTTGACAACGGTACACCCATAAACCCTCATCCTCGAGTGAACTGGGCTCTTGATAAGTGATAAATCCTCTGTAAAAAATATCTATGTTCAATTATTAAATATGTATTAAAAATATTTTAAAATACAAAAAGGCATTTATTAAAAACTGTATACGTCGACATTGTGATGTAATCGAGTGTTGTAAACAATAATGAAGATCAGATATATTGATGTATTTCAACGTAAGTTCATTTTCAAATTACTTATTCTTCTTGCCTACGTGATGATTTCACTTTAAAAACGGGTGTCAGAAATGATTTTCCACACATCAAGTAAATTAATATTGCAAAATACTTAGTATGAAAATGTTGACATGAACATTCAAGAGTTCGGATTTTTACTTTGTTTGAACCAAAAACTCTGTTGGGCTGATTTTATATTGTGGGCCGTACTTACTCGGGGGCATAAAGTTTCATACTTCCTAAGTACGTTATATATAGTATATATGTAAACCTACTCAATAAAAAAATATTAGTGATAATTTCTCCATGTTCTAAAATCTCTCTCTCTCTTTCTCTCTCTCTCTCTCTCATAAAAAGAACGGAGACATTGTATTATATGGTATATTGTTTATTAACTTTAAATGCCTTCGCAATTAATGTATTTAGGTAATTCGGCCATGTTGATTCTCTCTCATCACTATACTCGGCCCAACAAGAAATCTTTCCGACGGAAAAGTCATTGACTGTAAGTTTTCGGTGTACTGTGAATTTTAGTTCCGATGGCCCTTCTTGATACTGAGAATTTGAAAAACTTTCTTACATCATACATTATTTACTTGGGTATTATATTTCTTTTAGTGCCCTTGAGCTATTGTTACAAAAACTGAGTACAAAAACCAAAAAAATGATGAAACTCACCTCTTAGGCTTTTGTGTTCGCCTTCCCAAATTTCTCTGCCTCAATTAGACTTTTATGATTTCTACTAAACTGCCAAAATAGCCTGATATTCCTGTTTTATTTTTAATTATATGCATGGGAGATTAATTGAAAATATAACACTATATCCGATTCGGTATCATATGATGATTTCCGCCCTCATGGCCTGACATGTGAGTGGATATACTTAGGTGGCATGCTTCAGATAAAAGCAGAGCGGGGCGAAATTAATCCTCTGTCCAACTGAGGATAACCTTAAATACTCGAAACATGGTAGGAGATGTCATACTATGGTAATCTAAAATATTTGAACTTGTGAATAGTAGGTAGAATTATTTATTCAATAAATCTCTTAGAACATTTAACTCAATTTGTACGAAGATGTATATTAATATATAATACTACTAAACTTTATATCTACAATCTAATGTTCTTCAAAATTCATTTAAAAATATTTCAATTTAATACTTAAGTGTAATTTACATAAATAAATGAATGTTTATGAAATCCGTTTTATTACTATATATTTTATATCTTTATTATAAGATAATTTAAATGGGTGAATTTTTATTCGATTCAAATATAGTCAGCTTTCCATTGTCATGTTTATTTAACGATTAAAAATGACGTAACTTTGAGAAAGGATTAAGAAATGTATAAAAAGGAATGTATTAGTTGATATATCTTAAATGAGCAAAAGTTAATATCTCCGGGAATAAATCAGGGCAGCTATGTCATTTGAGCAAATCCATTTTCCATTAATAACTTCTTGCAAATATTTTTAATTCATAAAATATTATCTAAACGAAATTAATTTTACCGATAAGTACATATATACAATAGTAATAGATTATTCATCGAAAAACTTTATTAAATTTAATATGAAATCGTAGAATTCAGCAGTGCTTGACACATCATAACTGGAATATTAACACATGAAATGGTAATGATTGCAGAAATACTTTCTATAGTCCAGTCTGTAAAATACCGGAGACCGATAACTGGGAATCCAAGTTTCGAACATCGGCGTAACTAACCACACCGGTGTGTAGTAAGTACGAACCACAGGCGGGCACGTGTGTATATTACACAAATGACAAAATTCTATATTTAAAATTAAATGATGTTCACCATCTTAAAATTTATTCTTTTAATTACGATAACGCCACAATTCTTAAGCACAACTGTTTTTTAGCGCAAAATAATTCACTTAATTATTCACGTAATTATTCTATCAATCAATGAATCAAATTGGCCATTTTCCCCGCCGGAATCAATAGCAAATACTACTGCAATAAATAAAAAGAAAATGTATTTGGGCATGATTACAACACCTAAGAATTAGAGGAAACGTTGAATTACCCTTTATTTTATCTCGTATCAGGCCATTTTGAATTTTCAATAAAGTCACTTAAATTTAAATTTCTGTATTAATAAATTCTAATAATTCTGATATACCCTACTAAAACATTAAGTGTTTTTTCAATTCATAATTTATAGTTATTCTATGTATATTTATTTAGATAATATATATTAACTTTATGAATGTTATATAAGTAGATATATTTAGATTAATTCTAAATAATACATTAATAAAATACTAAATAGAATTTCTTTAGTAGTGTTTTATAATAATTACGATTTTTTTTATTAAAGAAATGTAAATTGTAGTGACTTTACTTGAAAGTTCAAAATGGCGTAATTAAAGATAAACTAAAATGTAATTGCAACTACTCTTCCAATTTTGGGGGTATGTAATCATACTGAAATGACATTTATTTTCTTTTGATGGATTGATAGTTGCTATTTTTTTACGAGTAAAGGGCAGAATATGTACATTGATTGATATAATAATTAAGTGAATAATTTTGCCCTATAAGCAGTTGCTATCAAGCATTGTGAATGTTAATAGAATTAAAGAAGAACATTCTAAGATGGTCTACATCACGAAATTGAGCATATAAAATGTTGTTATTTGTTTGTTATATGCTCTGTATTACAATGCGCTTTATAAATTAAGGATTAGTATAAAAAAGTTAAACATAATTGATAAAGTTATAGTTTCACCCACCCACCCACACACACGCACACACACACACACACACATATATATATACATATATATATATACATATATATATATATGTCTAGCCGCACTGATGTACTGTGAAACAGAGAAACAGAACTGTATGTGAATGACTACACACGCACACGCACACACACACACACACATATATATATTTGTCATCAAGTAAAATCTTTTACTTCCTTGTAATTTCATCAAATACTTTTGTATGCTAAATCCGATCCCGCATTTTGTTAATTCTTACCCTCTGATGAGAAGGAAAGTATTTCTTCGAAACTTCGCGAATTAAGGACTATCCACTAATCTAGTGTTTCCTTTTCAGATTAAATATGTTTTTAACTCTTTCTCAAAGTGTTTTTAACATGTTTTATTAACTGTTTGCTCTTATATATATATATATATATATATATATATATATATATATATCTGCGCATGTGTAAATTTGAATTAGATTATTGATTCATTTGTTTATTTGCACTGTGCTGTGGTTTCAAAAGGTTTCGGTCAACTATTCCTCTAACCTTCTTCTGGTGGTTAAACGTGACGGGATAGGAGCGAAACATTGGGAAACAACAATTATACAAATGAGAATTACAACCCTGAAATAAATAAATGAATATACACGTTAATCATCTGAAAGGATTCCAATTTAATCAAGAAGTCATAGTATAAGAACGGTAAAACATAAAATGGCACCGCACATTAAACAGTATGGGAGGAAAATAATTTATGACTTTAAAAGTATCTTTATACGTAAATTGATCCCAAAATTAAGTAAAAAAGAACACAAACTCAAATTATATCTGTAATAATTATTATCTACACACTCAAAGCTGCAAATCGATAAATATTTATACACGTAACTTCAAGCGTGAAGGCCCAATCTAATACACTTGATATTTATTACTGCGAAACGTCAATATAATGTATCGTGTATCGGACGATTAATTAAACATGCAATGTATTTTATTCGCTACCTAAACAAGATTGGCTGCAAGGATGGCATGAATTCAATTTCTTGCTAAATCCGTCCATGTCTTAAAATGGAAAATGAGTTGCCGAAAATACAAAAATTAAGATCGTTAAAATTATCTCTATTTTTGTTTAAGTAACGGAGACTGATTGTTTCTATTCTGCTTACATTGCATTTATATATTTTCTTCAATTTTCGATTTAGTGTTCATTCTAGTTTCTGATGCCTCACCATTTACTTATTATTCTGTAAGAAGGTATCGCATGTGCAAAAATGTTGTGTGGAATTAAAAATAAGCGAATAAAAATAAAATAAAAAGAAAAATTGTATATGTATTAAGTAAAGAAGATGCAATGCGAGAGAGAGCCCACTGTTAGCGATGCTGATGAAAAGGGCAGGGAGAGAAAGAAAAAGTGAAATAGAACCGGACGAATAAAGAAAGTAGTTTTTGAACTGAGCGTTTTGTCAACGGTGAAAAACGATATCGTTCATATAAAAAAAAATATTGAGAGGCAAGAAAAAAAGATAGATAATAAAAAGAGACTGGGGAGAGCAGTGAACGGTGTACAATGGACCGGTTGTTTTGTTTACGTTTGAGCGAATAATGAATAACAAAAAAACTAGCTATGAGCAGGTGGTGCTCAGGAATGCCCAAAGCGCAGTCTAAACAGATTTCCCTGAAATAAACAGGAGTTGAATTCTTTCGGTCGAGAATGGACCTCATGGAAAGTTCACGGCGAAACATTAAAGATGAATAAGAAGAGGGTTGCAACGAACAAAAATATCGTCATGTCGACGGGCGTCCCCATCCAAGAAGAAACCAAACAGGAAAAATCTCGTGAATGATGAACTTTGCGGAGAAATTATGAAACACGAAAGTCCAATTGTTAAGTGACTATTATGATTTCCCCATCGCGATATCCCCGCTCCTTGTCCTTGGCTGAACTGTCATACCATAATGGAAATGGTACATACATTTTCTCTTATATTATTTTTTCTCACCTTGTTTGCTTTTCTCTCTTTTATGATGTTTGTTTTTTTTTATCATCCGACCTCACCCCAACCTATTGCGGTGTGATATTACATTTTAGGATGTTGAATAAAATTCGTGTTTTAAGATTCTAGCGTTGTGTCATTCTTGCTTTGAGTTTGAATCGTTCGGAACAAAATGTGCTAATGAGAACCTCAGACAATGTGTCAAATAGGTCACAAATCGTGGCCGACGCTTTACTTGTCATTATTTTATTTTTATTTTTATATTGTGTTACGGACAACGTAGGATGAAGCGCTGACCTAGAGTCATAAGATCCTTACCAGGGGACATCAACCCCGACTCAGCTTCATACCGGTCCGTAACATAAATTGGGGGTTTGTCGTTGGATTTTTCATTGGCTCATTAAAAAAAATCCCTGAACGATTCACAAGGCAAGATGGCGAGCATAGAAAGTGTTCTAAAAGACCCATCCCCGGATAGCCTTAGTAAACTCAAGAAAGACGAGTTAATAAAAGTAGGGAAAAGGTTAGATGTAGAAGTAAAGGGGGCAATGAGAAAAACTACACTAGTTAGAGTTATCACGGAACATATGGTATGTAATGGGGTGTTTGAGCAGGGAACGCTGGAGGAATTGCTAGCAGAAATGGCAACTATGACTCCAGCCGAAGTAGAATTAGAGAAAACAAAAATATTAGGATGGAAATAGAGAAAGCCAGGATTGAACAAGAAACGCGGATGAGTGAGCTAACCATAAGGCACCAAACAAGCGAGAATAGACTGAATAGCTTCGACGTGAAGACACACGTAACGCTGATCTCTAAATTCGTCGAAACTGAAGTGGACGAGTACTTCGCCCACTTTGAAAGGACAACTCTTTATATGGGCTGGCCGAAGAATGCTGGGCCATGCTACTATAAACAACGCTGTATGGGAAAGCACAAAGATCGTACGCGGCGCTCCCAGCAGAGGACTACGCAGATTATGAAACCGTCAAGGCGGCGATTTTAAAGGCGTATGAACTAGTCCCAATAGCATACCAACAAAAATGCAGGGGGTTAAGGTAAGCGAAGGCCAGGCCTATATAGAGTTTGCAAATCGAAAAGAAGCACTCATCAACCGTTGGTGTAGCTCTAAAGGTGTGGAGGGAGATTTTGAAAAATTGAAACAGCTCTTATTAATAGAAACATTTCTAAACTTTGCCCCCGAAGACACGAGGCTACACCTGGCCGAGAAAGAGGTAGCGAAAGTACTCGACATGGCTAAATTAGCGGACGAGTATGCCATCACCCACAAGGGTAGACCAGGGTCGTATAAGCCTACACATGCACGTTGTAGAGAGGCCGATCCACTCCATGAAAAACGAAGCGGCCCGCAAGCGCGTAGGGGGAGTCCGGCATTCTCAGCCAAACAACCGCCATTAAAACAGGAATCCAGACCTATCACATGCTTCAACTGTAAGAAGCTGGGTCAGATAGCTGCAAACTGTTGGGCGAAGCAAGGCCCGGAACAAGTTCGAAATCCCCCAGCTAAACCACAGTTTATGGTACACGCAAATGTAGAAGCGGAGTATAAATCCTTCACGTCGAGAGGATACATTTCCCGAAACAAAACAAAAACAAAAAACAGAGAAGGCGCATCAATATCATAAGAGACATGGGTGCACCACAATCTTAAGTGCTAAGGAACCACGTGCCCACGAGAATAAAAACAACCTCCAATAGGACAGTCACTATTAGAGGCATAGAAGATAAGCCTATGAAAATTCCTCTAGTTAAAATTTACCTAGAATCAGATTGGATGTCAGGCGAGATCATCGTGGGAGTCATTAGTAGCTTACCTATGACCGGCGTGGCGATGATAGTAGGTAACGACTTTGCCAAAAGCCGAATCAAACCCTCGAGCCAAATGAAGCCTGAATCCATGGGGGAACTCAAGGCATCAGAAGATAAGGCATCGGCAATTGTAACGACGAGGGGGAAGAAGAAAGAATGGGAGAAGTCTACTACTAGGTCACCAGAAAGGAAGGGGCAAGCAAAAGAAGAGATAGGGCTGTGGTCCAATCTATTAATACCGCGACAGGAACTAAGTAGATAACAACAAAATGATGTCGATTTGAAACCCCTGTTTGGGCGGATCGGAAATGAAGAATCCGATGGCAGGGCAGGACCATACTTCCTCAATACCGGCGTATTAATGAGAAGGTGGAATCCTCCCAGTGTGACGGAGGGGACAGACCGGAGCGTGTGCGAGCAAGTGATGGTGCCGAAAGCGTACTGGGAGGGAGAGCTAAAAGTTGCACATGAGATACCATTGGCGGGTACCCTAGGTGTCACTAAGACGCACGAAAAGTTCACGGGACACTTCTATTGGCCAGGAATCATGGGGGACGTGAAAATGTTCTGTGGAACATGTAAGATATGCCAAGTGATAGGAAAACTCAACCAGAAGATTCCTCTGGCGCCACTCCAACCAATACCAGCAGTGGAGGAACCTTTCAGCCGAGTGATTGTCGACTGTGTGGGACCGTTTCCTAAAACTAAAGCCGGCCATAAATATATAATGACTATAATGTGTGCGCCCACCAGATTCCCTGAAGCGATCCCATTGCGGAATATATCGGCGAAAAAGATAGTAGACACTCTGATAACTTTCTTTACAAAGGTGGGATTACCAAAAACAATCCAGACCGACCAAGGGTCTAATTTCATGTCAAAGATCCTCAGGCAGACGGCGGCACAATTAGGAGTCACGCACGTCAGATCAAACGCATATCACCCGCAGTCCCAGGGAGCGCTGGAACGCTTTCACGCCACACTCCAAACTATGCTAAAAGCATATTGTGTGGAACATGATGACAAGTGGGACAGAGGTATTCCCTTCGTGTTGTTTGCGGCGCGTGAAGCAGTACAGGAATCACTAGGGATCAGCACATTCAATCTAGTTTTTGGCCACCCAGTACGGGGGTCAGTAAAACTAATAAAAGAACGATGGGTAAACGATGAGCCCATGCCGAACAATATGTCGGAATATGTGGCTAAAATGCGAAAAACCGTGCCTGAAGCGCGAGAGTTAGCCAGAGATCACCTAGAAAATAGTCAGCAAACTATGAAAGCCGCATATGACAAGAAAACGATAGAAAGGCAATTCAAAGAAGGGGAGGAAGTCCTACTACTTTTACTCCTACACGGTCAGCCATTTAAGGCCAGATACCAGGCACCCTATACAGTAGCAACAAAAGATTAGCTCCCTTAACTACCTAATAGATACCCAGAACGTAGAAAGAAGACGCAAGTATGTCATGTTAATATGATGCGAAAGTATTTTAGAAGGACGGAAGAGAAAGCGGTGGTGATAGCACCACGTATCCAGGGAGAACTGGAACTGACCAGCGCTGAGGGGGAAGCCGGTGTGGCCAAGGACCCACCTAGGAAGTTAAACAACTCAGCGGTCTTGGGAAATTTAGATGTAAAATTTGCCCACCTACCTTCGACGGAAGGGTAGAGTTTAAAAACAATACTATCAGAGAACAGAGACTTATTCTCAGATGCGCCTAGGTGCACGAATGCAGCAGTGCACGATGTAGAACTGAAAGAGGATAAATCGATTAGACAAAACCCAAGTCCGAGAAAACTAGCAGTTCTAAAGGAAGAGATAGACTATATGTTAGATCATGGGATAATAGAACCCAGTCAGTCGATGGGACAGTGCGATTTTGCACTGACTATCGAAAAGTAAACGCGCTCACCAAGGCCGACTCATATCCTATTCCCAGAATGGACGACTGTATAGATAAAGTAGGGCGAGCAAATTATATCACCAAATGCGATCTCTTGAAGGGGTATTTGGCGGTACCCCTAACAGAATGAGCCAAACAAATATCGGCATTTGTCACCCCTGAGGGAACATATCAATGCCGAGTGATGCCCTTTTGCATGAGCAACTCGTACGTCACGTTTGTAAGATTAATGAATGCGTGTCTCGCTGGGATAGCAAATGTAGATGCCTACATAGACGACATAGTGATCTATAACGACACGTGGGCAGAGCATGTCGAAACAATAAGGAAAGTATTCCAAAGGCTACGATCAGCCAGGCTAACAATAAATCTAGCGAAAAGCGAATTCTGTCAGGCTGAGGTAAAATACCTAGGGCACGTGGTAGGACACGGGAGAATTACCCCACTAAAGGCCAAAACTCAAGGGATCGAAACATACCCAGCACCGAAAAATGTTCGGAGCCTAAGGCGATTCTTGGGTATAGCCAGATGCTATAGGAAGTTACGTAGGGATGTTGCGAGCATCGCCGATCCTCTGACTGAACTACTGAAAAAGCACAGTAAATTCAGATGGTCAGTGGAATGCCAGGAAGCATTCGAAACCATAAAACGAGCGTTGAGGACAGATCCAATACTGAAAGCTCCTTCGTTCAGTCAACCCTTTAGCTTAGTCGTAGATACCAGTTACAAAGGCATCGGAGCAGTGATATTGCAACCGGGAGATGACGAGCAGATTCATCCAGTTAGTTTCTATTCAAAAAAGTTTAATGAATTCCAGAAATCCTATTCAACGATAGAGAAAGAAGCATTAGCGCTAATATCAAGCCTTCTTCACTTTGAGATCTACTCGGCGCCTACTCCAATCTCAGTATTTACTGACCATAATCCGTTGGACTACGTGAATAGGATGAAGAACAAGAATAGAATATTAATGTCTTGGGGCCTTATGTTGCAGGAATTTAATTTAGATATCATGCACATTGCGGCAAGAACAATGTGGTAGCAGATGCCCTATCGAGAAAACATGATTAAGAAATAATTAAGTAAATAAACAAATAAATGAATACACAAAGGCACGAATCAGATTTTAAAAAAAGAGAGAATAAGGAAAAAAAATGTTTTCTGTTATGCTTGGGGGTGTTATATTAGTAGAGAGGCTGGTTGATATCGGTTGATAAATTAAGAAAAAATCATAACGGAATAAGAAATAGTTTTTCTTTATCTCTTATGGAACGCCTACGGCGAACGGTGAATTTAAATTCAAATGTAAATATGAAAGCATGCACGCCCTCGCCTTCGGGGAGCGTAAATTTTAAGTCAATAAATAAAAAATAAATAATAATAACAACTAAATAAACGCACTAGCGTTCGAGACGTACACACACGCCCTCCCTCCCTCTGAAAATACAATGCGCGAGAAAGCCCACTGTCGGCGAAGCTGATGAAAAGCGCAGGGAGAGAAAGAAAAAGTGAAATAGAACCGGAGGAATAAAGAAAGTAGTTTTTGAACTGAGCGTTTTGTCAACGGTGAAAAATGATAGCGTTCGTATAAAAAAATTGAGAGGCAAGAAAAAAAGATAGACAATAAAAAGAGACTGAGGAGAGCAGGGAACGGTGTCAAATGGACCGGTTGTTTTGTTTACGTTTGAGCGAATAATGAATATAAAAAAAACTCGCTATGAGCAGGTGGTGCCCAGGAATGCCCAAAGCGCAGTCTAAACATATTTCCATGAAGAAAAGGAGCTGAATTCTTTCGGTCGAGAATGGACATCATGAAAAGTTCACGGCGAAGACATTAAAGATGAATAAGAAGAGGGTTGCAACGAACAAAAATATCTTCATGTCGACGGGCGTCCCCATCCAAGAAGAAACCAAACAGGAAAAATCTCGTGAATGATGAACTTTGCGGAGACATTATGAAACACGAAAGTCCAATTGGATAAAGTTAAGTGACTATTATGATTTCCCCATCGCGATATCCCCGCTCCTTGTCCTTGGCCGAACTGTCATACCATAATGGAAATGGTACATACATTTTCTCTTATATTATTTTTTCTCACCTTGTTTGCTTTTCTCTCTTTTATGATGTTTGTTTTTTTTTTTATCATCCGACCTCACCCCAACCTATTGCGGTGTGATATTGCATTTAAGGAGGTTGAATAAAATTCGTGTTTTAAGATTCTAGCGTTGTGTCATTCTTGCTTTGAGTTTGAATCGTTCGGAACAGAATGTGCTAATGAGAAGCTCAGACAACGTGTAAAATAGGTTGTTGTCATTATTTTATTTTTATTTTTATATTGTGTTACGGACAACGTAGGATGAAGCGCTGACAATGAGTCATAAGATTCTTACCAAGGGACATCCAGCCCGACTCAGCTTCATACCGGTCCGTCACACTTTGGAACACAGCGAAGTGAAATTTACTGGAAACGCATACCATGGTGCTTTCTGTCCATGATTGTTGTGGAATTTGACATTGTATTTTAAAAATTATGCTATTATATTCTATTTTCTGGTAATTTTAAGTGTGTATCTCTTTATAACAGGTACCCCAAAATGTCTAGAAAGGGTGGATTGACGGCCAGTGAAAACGAACGTGTTGTTGTAAGCCTTGCAAAAGATTTATCCTTCGTAGATCTAGCTAAGGAGCTTGAAAGAGATCGATGAATATTGTCTTCATTCCTTGAAAATTCAAACATAAACCAAGGAAGGACAAGACACAAGAAAATCAGTGTCTGCCCGTGATGTTTGAAAAATTCGACGTCAATTTATCAAGCAGCCGGGCAGCAACAGTGCTGCTTCCTTTGGCAAGGCTGGAATACCTTCTTCGTCATTTAAATTTAAAGAAGCATTACGTCCATCAGAAGACAGCTTTGAAAATATTATTTTCACCGATAAGGCCAGAGGAACCCTTGATGGACCAGATGGGTGAGCTGGTTTGAAGTCCTCTTGGATCCCTTACCCCACACGACTTCCGTCAACAGGGAGGTGGATGTGTCAGTTTTTGTTTAGAATAATCTGTGATGAATAATTGGACCATTTCGAGTGCCAGAACGTGTCAAACTGAGAGGGCAGTCTTTAATTTCATTTTTAAATAAGCATTTGTCACCATAGCTTGATGAGCTTCCATTGGCGCGTCACCGCAAATTGATTTTTATGCACGGCAATTCGCCATCTCACCCTGCCAAGGCTACGACTTTCTACCTTATGTGATTAAGTATTAGTGGAGAAAATTTGATGACATGCCCATCATGTTCTCCAGATATAAACCCAATTAGGCAGCTCTGGTCAATAATAAAGATGAATATTTTGAAGGAGGTGGCCAATTATGATAAACATTGGAGGAAGATTTTAGAACTTCTCTATAGCATCACATCATCTGAAATCCGCCGATTGACATAATCAGTTGACAAGAGGCTATTCAAAGTGATTTTGAAGCATGTGAGTTATGATGATAAATAAATATTTCCTTAAATGTATTATTGAAATTCATTCTTGTTTTTGGTTAATATTGTAACTGGATATGCCCTTTATTTCATATGAATAGAAATATAAAGCCAAGATTTTGTTTACTCATCGAAAATATACATTTAAGACACTTACAATAAAGTTATACACACTTAAAGTTTCCAGGAAATAGAAATATCAGCATAACTTTTAAAATATTCGGTTAAATTTCACAAAATCCAGGGAAATAATGCACTTGTAATACTCTTCAAGTGTCCGAAAATTCACTTTTCTGCGTCTCATAGAAATTTCAAAATTATAAAACATATTGCCCTGCAATAAAGTGATGCACAGTGTTATATATATATATATATATATATATATATATATATATATATATATATATATATATATTCATATTCATATATATATATACATATATATATATATATATATATATATATATATATGTATTCGAATTAAGAATTTTTTGTTTGACAAAAGGAATATATAGAAGGGGTTATGTTAATTTCCTTAATCCATGAATTTTCAATAATGGCTCATATCATCAGAGGAAATGAAATGCGGTTAGCAAAATGTTCATCTGAGAATAAACACGAGTGGCGTGCAATAAGCAATACCCCTGGCCTACTTCCCATAGCAGTAGAGCAACGAAACTTGGCACAGTTATTAGTCTTTCTCTACATAGAAACAATCCAGAGTTATACATTCTCCCATCGTTTGATGCAGTTCTGGAGACCGTTTTTAGAACACCTCAGGTTGGTCCTCCAACAACGACGTGACTTCAGAAATCAAGGCTGCATCATCTGGGAAACGCTTTCCTTCCAAACACAACGTCATGGCTGGAAAGGGGGTAAAGTCAGAGGGTGCAAGATTAGGAGTGTAGGGAGG